>NC_091171.1:45217843-45265343 GCF_040958095.1 Procambarus clarkii
AATGAGAAGGCTGTGTCGCCTGCTGGGAGGAGCCACATGTTGGTAGGACCGGAAAGTCTTCTGGTCGACTAGTGAGAGCTAAGGTGGTGAGTTGAACGCTTGGGGCTCTGGTCGAGGAGGTAGACGAGTTGTTTCTCTTGTCTTCAACCTGGGCCTTGATGATTTCCTGTCTGCGGGGGCAGCGGTAGGAAATTGCGGGGTGATTGCCATCACAGAGCAAGCAGTGATGGACTGTTGCCTTGCATATGGAGTAGTGATGGTCCAGTGCGCACAGGCTGCACCTCTGGACAGGGAGCTGACACTTGTTGGTCGGGTGGGAGAGCTCGTAGCACTTAAAGCACTGCTGGATCTCATGGTATCGTTCCATTTTTACTTGGTGGGGTGGTATTTGTAAGCCAAAGCAGTAGAAGCCTTGTGTGGCAGCCTGGGTGGCCGCAGCTATGGTGGTGAACGTAATCTTCATTGATGTTTTGTCGGTGTTGCAGAACTCTAGGTTGAATACCGACAGGTTTGGATTTTCGTCCTCGATATTGTTTATGATATGATGTTGAGGTCGCTCAGCGATCCACCGGCTAGTCCTGCTGGTAAAAACAGTTCTTCCGGCCAGGAACTGACGTGGGAAGTGAGGATGTAGGTGGCGCTCTTTGTGAAGAAAGGCATCGTTTGTGAGGAGTTTTTCTAGCTCCTCTTCACATGAAAAGTAGAGCACGATATCTTCACCTTCCTGACTAATGTCAGCGGGTTCGAGGCCAGTTACGTCCTTCAGGACCTTTAGAGTATTGCTTCTTCCGATAGCATGACCGTCAAGTGGAGTCGCTCTGACCTTAAGACGTTTGGGTCGCATTGTGACCACACTGCGTCTTGTGATGTGTTGGCGGGAGATGTATCTCCCGACCTGTGGGCCACTGCAAGATTCAAGAACTCTTAAAGCTCTTCTAAGGTCGACTAAGCGCCAAGAAATTATATGACTATATAGCACTTGGAAGGGGGAGTCAGGATAAGGATTTGGGATGGGACGGGGGAAGGGGGGGGGCGTTAGGAATGGTCATCCTTATTCTGTCCCCTTACTCCCGCAGTCCCTCCTCTCCTCACAGGTAAGATAGCCTACGGGTAAGATATCCTACATATCTTCATATATTAGTAGGATATCTAACAAGGAAAGATATCTCAGAATAAGATATATTACAAGTAATAATCTTACAAGTAATTATCTTAGAGGTAATTAATTAAACAAGTAAATATCTTACACATAAGATATCTCTCTGGAGTAAGATATATCACAGGTAAGATATCTTTCGTTAGGATTTCGTGCAGACAATAATCATTAGTGTGGGGCTCTGGGCAGACATGCCTATTGTAGCCGCTTCAAAGGAAATTCGCACAGGTGAGAATTTTATCAAGATTTTGAAAATTAGATTTTTTCTTTCTTGAAAGGATGAGGGGGTGGACGTGTGTACTCACCTAGTTGTGCTTGCGGGGGTTGAGCTCTGGCTCTTAGGTCCCGCCTCTCAACTGTCAATCAACAGATGTACAGGTTCCTGAGACTATTGAGCTCTATCATCTCTACACTTTAAACTGTGTATTGAGTCAGTCTCCACCACATCACTTCCTAATACATTCCATTTGTCAAATAGTCTGACACTAAAATGTTTTTTTAACGTCTCTGTGGCTCATATGGGCACTTAATTTCCACCGGTGTCCCCTTGTACGTGTGCTCCTTGAGTTAAATAGTCTGTCTTTATCTACCCTATCAGTTCCTTTGATAATCTTGTATGTGGTGATCATGTCACCCCTAACTCTTCTGTCTTCCAGCGACGTGATGTTTAATTCCCGTAGTCCTTCCTCGTAGCTCATACCCCTCAGTTCGGGTACTAGTCTGATGACAAACCATTGAACCTTTTCCAGTTTAGTCTTAAGCTTGACTAGTTATGGACTCCATGCTGGAGCTGCATGCTCCTGGATTGGTCTGACATATGTAGTATACAAAGTTCTGAATGATTCTTTACACAAGTTTCTGAAGGTCGTTCATATGTTTTCCAATCTGGCGTATGCCGCTAATGATATCCTCTTGATATGGGCTTCAGGGGACAGGTCTGGTGTGATATCAACCCTCCAGGTCTCTCTCTCTGATTCTTAAAGAATTTCATCTCCCAAATGATACTTTGTATCTGGCCTCCTGCTCCCTACACCTATCTTCATTACATTACATTTGCTTGGGTTAAACTCTAACAACCATTTGTTGGACCATTCCCTCAGTTTGAGATAAGGGTTTCCTATCCGGGAACAAGGATTGGGGACATTGTTAACAACATGAATGGGAACATTCATGTTGTTATTATGGCTGGAAATGGGAACAAATCTATAATTTGTATTAATGCCGGTGGAAATGATGTTGGACGAGTTAGGAGTGAGGAACTGATACAGAGGTTTAAGACAGTCATTGAATTAGTAGCAAGGGAGGAATCCCGACCATATGTGACATTCTTCCAAGAAAGGGAGTGGGAAATGAATGGTTGTCGAGGGCACTTGGTGTCAACTGCCGAGTTGACAAACATTGCAAATCAAATGCAATCTCCTTCATTGATAACTGGGAACACTTCTATGGAAGGAATAACATTCATGCTCGGGATGGGGTGCATCTATCGAGGGCTGGGGTTGTTGCTGTTGCCAACTCGTTTGAACCTGTGGTTGGAGGGGTTTGTTTGGGTTTAAACTGTTAGTAGATAGTGGTATGGGAATTGATATGGAGGAAGGAGGTAATAAAAATGTGTCTTTGTGGGGAAAACAAATTAGCAAAATGAACAGGGAAAGAGAACTGGGCTCAAAATAACAATACACTTAAGGTATATTACACTAACAATAGAAGTCTAAGGAACAAAATAAACGATTTAAATGCTCTTGTTTGCACAGAAAAAAATAGATATTATTGCACTTACCGAAATGTGGATGAATGTATAAAATAGAGAACTACTTCCCTGTTAACTAACAGGGGAAACGCAGATTAATGACACCGAAATTGGGAGTGAACTAGGGAACAGTGATCACAAAGAAATCAGATTTATCATAGAGTGGAATAGACCTGCAATAGAAAATTCTGTTAAAGTGCCAGATTTTCGTAAAGCTAATTTTAATATTCTAAGAATTTGTTGGGGGTCAAATAGATTGGAAAGTCTTAGACATAGGTGGGGTGGGCCGGTCTTGGAGCAAGACGTGAACCCAGCGATGTGTGTTATGTAAAGGAGGATTTCAATTTGGATTCAAAATATAACTTATTTACAAATATTCTAAACAAAGCACAGGAAAGTTGTATATCTGACAAATTGAATAGATCAAATACAAATGACCCGAAATGGATAACAAAGGATCTGAAAAACCTTATAGGTAGAAAGAGAGCTTGGTACAAAAGAATTAAGAATGGGGAAGCCAGTTTAGAACAAGAATTTGTACAACTGGTTAGAAATGTTAAAAAAGAGATAAGGAGAGCAAAAAGAAACTATGAAGTTCGTATAGCAGGCCAAGCAAAGGCAAATCCTAAAGGTTTTTTTAGTTATATCGACCAAAGGTTAGGGTAAGGATAGGTCCATTAAAAACCGAGACAGGTCAGATAACGGATAATGACGAAGGAATGAGTAGTATTTTTAATAAATATTTTAATAAATATTTACTAAAGAAGAACTTAACTCTATGCCTTCAGCCGAACAAGTCTATGTAGGTGGGGACGAGGACAGGTTGACTAGTCTAACATTTACCAGGGATGATATTATTAAACAAATAAGAACATAAGAACAAAGGTAACTGCAGAAGGCCTATTGGCCCATACGAGGCAGCTCCTATTCTATAACCACCCAATCCCACTCATATACTTGTCCAACCCGTGCTTGAAACAATCGAGGGACCCCACCTCCACAATGTTACGCGGCAATTGGTTCCACAAATCAACAACCCTGTTACTGAACCAGTATTTACCCAAGTCTTTCCTAAATCTAAACTTATGGAAGAAATGAAATGTATGCTCGTGATGGGGTGCATCTATCGAGAGCTGGGGTTGTTGCTGTTGCGAACTCGCTAGAAGAAGTGGTTAGAGGTGTTTGTTTGGGTTTAAACTGTTAGTAGATAGAGGTATGGGAATTGATTTGGAGGAAGGAGGTAATAAAAGTATGTGTTTGTGGGAGAAAGGAATTGGCAAAACGATCAGGGAAAGAGAAGGTCCGCAAAATAACAATTCACTTAGGGTATATTACACTAACAGTAGAAGTCATAGCAATATGGAAGTTGTAGTGAAGGACCTGGTGACTCTAGTGGGAGCCCTGAGGACAGAGTTGGACTCTCTGCGGGAGGAGGTGCGTCAGCTTAAAAAACAACGAGAAGTAACGAAGGAGGAGACCAGCAGTAAAGGGACCTCGTCTTGGAGAGTTGCGAAAGACAGGGGCCTTAAGAAGACTTTGATAAAGCCGCCTTCAAACGCCATAGCAACTTCAAATTCATTTGACGTTTTGGAGGACGAGTGCTGTGGAGAGACTGTGGATCGCGCAAAAGGGAAAGCAACGAAGAGAAAGGAAGCGCAGGCCCCTCAGAAAGTAAAGGAAGTACCTAAGCAAACATTAGTTGTGGGAGATTCCCAGATAAGGTATTTGGATAGAACGTTTTGTGCTAGAGATAGGGGGAACAGGTTAAGGGTTTGCTATCCCGGAGCTGGCATTGGTGATATTATAAACAACATGAATGATATTATGGCTGGTAATGGGAACAATCCCATTATTTGCATTAGCGTGGGAGGAAATGATGTTGGTCGAGTCAGGAGTGAGGAACTGATTCAGAGGTATAAAACAGCCATAGAGTTAGTTAGGAGCAAGGGAGGAATCCCGATCATATGTGGCATTCTTCCAAGAAAGGGAGTGGGAAATGAATGGATATCGAGGGCACTTGGTGTCAATTGCCGGCTGGAAAGATATTGCAAATCAAATGCAATATCTTTCATAGACAACTGGGAACACTTCTATGGAAGAAATGAAATGTATGCTCGTGATGGGGTGCATCTATCGAGAGCTGGGGTTGTTGCTGTTGCGAACTCGCTAGAAGAAGTGGTTAGAGGTGTTTGTTTGGGTTTAAACTGTTAGTAGATAGAGGTATGGGAATTGATTTGGAGGAAGGAGGTAATAAAAGTATGTGTTTGTGGGAGAAAGGAATTGGCAAAACGATCAGGGAAAGAGAAGGTCCGCAAAATAACAATTCACTTAGGGTATATTACACTAACAGTAGAAGTCTAAGAAATAAAATTAACGAATTAAATGCTCTTGTCTGCACAGAAAAAATAGATATTATTGCACTTACCGAAACGTGGATGAATGTAGAAAATAGAGAACTATTAGCTGAATATCAAATATATGGATTTAAACTATTTCACACAGATAGATATATTAGACGAGGAGGTGGAGTAGCCATATATGTTAGGGACAATTTGAAATGTAGTCTCAAAGAGGGAATCAAAACAGAGCCACACTCAGAAACTATTTGGATTGAATTAAACGAAAAAGCTAATAATATTATAATAGGAGTAATATATAGGCCACCAAATTTAGACAGAATGGAAGCAAAGCATCTATGGGATGAAATATCTAGAGCATCTAGATCTAACAGTATTTATGTCATGGGTGACTTTAATTTTAGCGGAATAAACTGGTTGAACAAAACAGGGAATAGTGAAGCAGAAGATTTTCTAGAATTAATTGACGATTGCTTTCTTACGCAACACATTAAGGAACCAACACGGGAAAATAATATTTTAGATTTAGTGTTAACTAACAGGGAAACGCAAATTAATGACATCGAAATAGGGAGTGAGCTAGGGAGCAGTGATCACAAAGAAATCAGATTTAGCATAGAATGGAATAGACCAGTAGGAGAAAATTCTGTTAAAGTGCCAGATTTTCGAAAAGCTGATTTTAATAGCCTAAGAAATTTTTTGGGTCAAATTGATTGGAAAGGCTTGGGTATGGGGTGTGGGCCGGTCTTGGAGCGAGACATGAACCCAGCGATAGGTGACTTAAATGGGGATTTCGATGTGGATTCAATATATAACTTATTTAAGAATATTCTAAACAAAGCACAGGAACGTAGTATACCATACAAATTGAATAGATCGTATACTAATGACCCAAAGTGGATAACAAAGAATTTGAAGAACCTTATAGGTAAAAAGAGAGCTTGGTACAAAAGGATTAAAAATGGGGAGGTCACTTTAGAACAGGAATTCGTACAACTGGTTAGAAATGTTAAAAAAGAGATAAGGAAAGCAAAAAGAAACTATGAAGTTCGCATAGCAGGGCAAGCAAAGACAAATCCTAAAGGGTTTTTTCAGTTATATCGTACTAAGACTAGGGAAAGGATAGGTCCATTAAAAACTGAGACAGGTCAAATAACAGATAGTGATGAAGAGATGAGTAGTATTTTTAATAAATATTTTGTATCTGTATTTACTAAAGAAGAACTTAACAATATGCCTTCAGCCGAACAAGTCAATGTGGGTGGGGACGAGGACAGGTTGACGAGTTTAGTAGTTACCAGGGAGGATGTTCTTAAACAAATAGTAAAACTCAAACCAAACAAATCCCCAGGGCCGGATGAAGTGTTTGCTAGGGTGCTTAAAGAATGCAAAGAGGAGCTTTGTGACCCACTGTCAACCATATTTAATAAATCAATAGAGTCAGGCAGAGTGCCAGAGTTTTGGAAAGTTGCTAATGTGATACCAGTTTTTAAGAAAGGAGATAGATCACTTGCGTCTAACTATCGACCAATTAGCCTAACGTCTATTGTGGGAAAGTTACTCGAATCTATAATAGCAAATAAAATTCGTCTTCATCTTGAAAAACATAAATTAATAATTGAGTCGCAACATGGTTTTATAAATGGCCGTTCATGTTTAACAAATTTGTTATCTTTTTATTCTAGCATTGTTGAGGCAGTTGATAGTGGTAAGGATTGCGATGTTGTATACCTTGACTTTAGCAAAGCTTTTGATACAGTGCCACATGAAAGACTGATTAAAAAAATAGAGTCTCATGGTATTGGGGGTGCTATATTAAGCTGGATTAGGGCATGGCTATACCAAAGGAAACAGAGAGTTAGTATAAATGGAATCAAGTCAGAGTGGGAAAATGTTGTAAGTGGAGTGCCTCAAGGCTCTGTCCTGGGACCTCTGTTGTTTATAATATATATAAATGATTTAGATTCAGGTTTGAGTAGCAACATTTGCAAATTTGCCGATGATACGAAAATCGGTAGGGAAATTAATTCGAAGGAGGACTCACTATCACTTCAAGTTGATCTAGATAGGGTTTTGAAATGGTCAAAGGATTGGCAGATGCAGTTTAATGCTGATAAATGTAAAGTTCTGAGGTTAGGTAATGATGATAGAGTTACAAGATACGAGCTAGATGGTGTTGTGATTGCGAAGTCGGATTGCGAAAGGGATCTGGGAGTTATGATTAGTAAGAATTTAAAACAAAAGGATCAATGCATAAATGTTCGTAATAAGGCAAATCGGACACTTGGATTTATTAATCGCAGCGTTAGTAACAAGACACCTGGTGTGGTTCTCAAGCTATATCTTGCTCTAGTTAGGCCCCATTTAGATTATGCAGTTCAGTTTTGGTCGCCATATTATAGAATGGATATAAATTCACTTGAACGTGTCCAGCGTAGGATGACTAAGTTAATTCCCCAAATTAGAAATCTTTCATATGAAGAAAGATTAACAAAGCTTAAGTTGCATTCACTGGAAAGGCGAAGAGTTAGGGGGGACATGATAGAGGTTTACAAGTGGATGAATGGACATAACCGGGGGGATATTAATAGGGTATTAAAAGTATCAACACAGGACAGAACACGAAACAATGGATATAAATTGGATAAGTTTAGATTTAGGAAAGACTTGGGTAAATACTGGTTCAGTAACAGGGTTGTTGATTTGTGGAACCAATTGCCGCGTAACATTGTGGAGGTGGGGTCCCTCGATTGTTTCAAGCGCGGGTTGGACAAGTATATGAGTGGGATTGAGTGGTTATAGAATAGGAGCTGCCTCGTATGGGCCAATAGGCCTTCTGCAGTTACCTTTGTTCTTATGTTCTTATGATCCCTTTCGCAATCCGACTTCGCAATCACAACACCATCTAGCTCGTATCTTGTAACTCTATCATCATTACCTAACCTCAGAACTTTACATTTATCAGCATTAAACTGCATCTGCCAATCCTTTGACCATTTCAAAACCCTATCTAGATCAACTTGAAGTGATAGTGAGTCCTCCTCCGAATTAATTTCCCTACCGATTTTCGTATCATCGGCAAATTTGCAAATGTTGCTACTCAAACCTGAATCTAAATCATTTATATATATTATAAACAACAGAGGTCCCAGGACAGAGCCTTGAGGCACTCCACTTACAACATTTTCCCACTCTGACTTGATTCCATTTATACTAACTCTCTGTTTCCTTTGGTATAGCCATGCCCTAATCCAGCTTAATATAGCACCCCCAATACCATGAGACTCTATTTTTTTAATCAGTCTTTCATGTGGCACTGTATCAAAAGCTTTGCTAAAGTCAAGGTATACAACATCGCAATCCTTACCACTATCAACTGCCTCAACAATGCTAGAATAAAAAGATAACAAATTTGTTAAACATGAACGGCCATTTATAAAACCATGTTGCGACTCAATTATTAATTTATGTTTTTCAAGATGAAGACGAATTTTATTTGCTATTATAGATTCGAGTAACTTTCCCACAATAGACGTTAGGCTAATTGGTCGATAGTTAGACGCAAGTGATCTATCTCCTTTCTTAAAAACTGGTATCACATTAGCAACTTTCCAAAACTCTGGCACTCTGCCTGACTCTATTGATTTATTAAATATGGTTGACAGTGGGTCACAAAGCTCCTCTTTGCATTCTTTAAGCACCCTGGCAAACACTTCATCCGGCCCTGGGGATTTGTTTGGTTTGAGTTTTACTATTTGTTTAAGAACATCCTCCCTGGTAACTGCTAAACTCGTCAACCTGTCCTCGTCCCCACCCACATAGACTTGTTCGGCTGAAGGCATATTGTTAAGTTCCTCTTTAGTAAATACAGATACAAAATATTTATTAAAAATACTACTCATCTCTTCATCACTATCTGTTATTTGACCTGTCTCAGTTTTTAATGGACCTATCCTTTCCCTAGTCTTAGTACGATATAACTGAAAAAACCCTTTAGGATTTGTCTTTGCTTGCCCTGCTATGCGAACTTCATAGTTTCTTTTTGCTTTCCTTATCTCTTTTTTAACATTTCTAACCAGTTGTACGAATTCCTGTTCTAAAGTGACCTCCCCATTTTTAATCCTTTTGTACCAAGCTCTCTTTTTACCTATAAGGTTCTTCAAATTCTTTGTTATCCACTTTGGGTCATTAGTATACGATCTATTCAATTTGTATGGTATACTACGTTCCTGTGCTTTGTTTAGAATATTCTTAAATAAGTTATATATTGAATCCACATCGAAATCCCCATTTAAGTCACCTATCGCTGGGTTGTGATAGGTGGTGCTATCAACTGCCTCAACCTCAACTGGTTGAGGCAGTTGATAGTGGTAAGGATTGCGATGTTGTATACCTTGACTTTAGCAAAGCTTTTGATACAGTGCCACATGAAAGACTGATTAAAAAGATAGAGTCTCATGGTATTGGGGGTGCTATATTAAGCTGGATTAGGGCATGGCTATACCAAAGGAAGCAGAGAGTTAGCATAAATGGAATCAAGTCAGAGTGGGAAAATGTTGTAAGTGGAGTGCCTCAAGGCTCTGTCCTGGGACCTCTGTTGTTTATAATATATATAAATGATTTAGATTCAGGTTTGAGTAGCAACATTTGCAAATTTGCCGATGATACGAAAATCGGTAGAGAAATTAATTCGGAGGAGGACTCACTATCACTTCAAGTTGATCTAGATAGGGTTTTGAAATGGTCAAAGGATTGGCAGATGCAGTTTAATGCTGATAAATGTAAAGTTCTGAGGTTAGGTAATGATGATAGAGTTACAAGATACGAGCTAGATGGTGTTGTGATTGCGAAGTCGGATTGCGAAAGGGATCTGGGAGTTATGATTAGTAAGAATTTAAAACAAAAGGATCAATGCATAAATGTTCGTAATAAGGCAAATCGGACACTTGGATTTATTAATCGCAGCGTTAGTAACAAGACACCTGGTGTGGTTCTCAAGCTATATCTTGCTCTAGTTAGGCCCCATTTAGATTATGCAGTTCAGTTTTGGTCGCCATATTATAGAATGGATATAAATTCACTTGAACGTGTCCAGCGTAGGATGACTAAGTTAATTCCCCAAATTAGAAATCTTTCATATGAAGAAAGATTAACAAAGCTTAAGTTGCATTCATTGGAAAGGCGAAGAGTTAGGGGTGACATGATAGAGGTTTACAAGTGGATGAATGGACATAACCGGGGGGATATTAATAGGGTATTAAAAGTATCAACACAGGACAGAACACGAAACAATGGGTATAAATTGGATAAGTTTAGATTTAGGAAAGACTTGGGTAAATACTGGTTCAGTAACAGGGTTGTTGATTTGTGGAACCAATTGCCGCGTAACATTGTGGAGGTGGGGTCCCTCGATTGTTTCAAGCACGGGTTGGACAAGTATATGAGTGGGATTGGGTGGTTATAGAATAGGAGCTGCCTCGTATGGGCCAATAGGCCTTCTGCAGTTACCTTTGTTCTTATGTTCTTATTACCGCGTAACGTGCTGGAGGTGGGGTCCCTCGATTGTTTCAAGCGCGGGTTGGACAAGTATATGAGTGGGATTGGGTGGTTATAAATAGGAGCTGCCTCGTATGGGCCAATAGGCCTTCTGCAGTTGCCTTTGTTCTTATGGTTATAAATAGGAGCTGCCTCATATGGGCCAATAGGCCTTCTGCAGTTGCCTTTGTTCTTATGTTCTTATACCCATTGTTTCGTGTTCTGTCTTGTGTTGATACTTTTAATACCCTATTAATATCCCCTTTCTTATGTCCATTCATCCACTTGTAAACTTCTATCATATCACCCCTAAATCTAACACTTATTCAATATTAATAGGGTATTAAATGTATCACCACAAGACAGAACACGAAACAATGGGTATAAATTGGATAAATTTAGATTTAGGAAAGTCCTGTTTATTTGTTGACCAGACCACACACTAGAAGGTGAAGGGACGACGACGTTTCGGTCCGTCCTGCACCATAACTCTTAATCATAACTCCCAAATCCTTTTCACAGTCCGACTTCACAATCTCAACACCGTTTACCTCGTATCTTATAACTCTATCATCATTACCTAGCCTCAAAACCTTACATTTGTCAGCATTAAACCTTACATTGTGTCAGCATTAAACCTTACATTGTGTCAGCATTAAACCTTACATTGTGTCAGCATTAAACCTTACATTGTGTCAGCATTAAACCTTACATTGTGTCAGCATTAAACCTTACATTGTGTCAGCATTAAACCTTACATTGTGTCAGCATTAAACCTTACATTGTGTCAGCATTAAACCTTACATTGTGTCAGCATTAAACCTTACATTGTGTCAGCATTCTTCAGCCTCTCCACCTACCGGGCAAAAGGCATCCACAGGAGTACAAGTGACTACGGTTCCAATGATTATTGCCTCCCTAAGAACATAAGAATATAAGACTGAAGGTAACAGCAGAAGGTCTATTGGCCCATACGAGGCAGCTTCTATCTGTAACTATGTTGTTGTTGTTATAGATTCAGCTACTCGGAACAAGTTCCAAGTAGCACGGGCAATGGTGAACCCGTAGTGGACTTACCTGGCACAGGAGCGGAGTCTGTAACTACCCAATTTCATTCATATATATGTCTATACCTACTCTTGAAACAATCAAGGGATCCTACTCTATTATATTACGCGGTAATTGGTTCCACAGATCAACAACGTTGTTACCGAACCAGTATTTACCCAAGGCCTCCTTAATAGGGATATTAAAATACTCGAGAAAGCATTTCAAGCACTAGAACAGACAAGCTAGGCAGGGACAAGCAGCCTGCATATACACCTCACTCTCCCGGACCTTCACGTCACCTTAACCCACTACTGGCCAGGGCCAGTATACACCTATATACTCTATACAATCGATCTTATCAATCACTCTAAACATCTTCCTCCCCTGGGTTACACATCAACATCAGCGCTCACCACTTACTAACCTGCCTGTGGTTGCGCGTCAGAATAATATCTCTCTGGTCCTGTCTTGGTTCACTCCTTTCTAGACTATGGACGCCGCACTACCAATTGAAGCTTATTCTTTTCTACGAGTCCCACCTGTCATCTTGTCCCAGGTGATGATGCTCCCTCCGGGGGTGTCTGGGGATCATATGTTACACGTTATTGAGATGTCAATCTTCGATCTTACTCTCTTGCATCATGCCAATTCAGATGGAGACTTGATGGCCAGCAAATTACAGCTTGGAATATTGTTCGCTTTATGTCTTTCCTCGCGTATGACAACCATGTCGGAGAAGCTGACCGGGAAATGGGAAAATGTCCTCTGGAGAATTACTTCCCTAGTAAAGAGTTGGAGGGAAAGCGACGACATGGACTTGAGCTCACTGGAGTCTACGCCCTTGAAGTCCTGGATACTGGCGGTGTTCACGGACCCTGAACTGTGTCCCAACCCGTTCCTGCGTCTCGAAATGATTCGTTTAGTCAGCATTTTGCCCGAGAACTTCTACCAGGATGCCGCTTCGGGTACTCGGGCAGCCGCGGGGTTGGTGAGGAATAGTTTATACATCAATTATGAACATCTTATGCCCGGCAACAGACATCAGATGAATATGTTTTACTCTTTTGCAAATTTGTTAAGTAAACTTAATAACTGTGGCCACTTAGACGAGGTTGCAGCCGCAGCCGTGCGTCAGGTAACGAAACTCGAGATTGGTCCAGAAACATTCTTTTTCAACCATCTACTGCAGGTCTTAGAGGCAAGTGCTGAGGCCGGTGTGCGCGGGTATCGCATAGGTCGCTACCGGGAACACACTGCTTCATTTGTGCTTCGGAATGTTTTGTATCTATACAATATGTTGGTGGTTACACTACCCACCATGGTGGCCTATGGCGCCCCCGGCCTGGCTCAGGCTTCTGCAGCCTGCCTCATGGCTATCACCACTTCCATAGTCACATTCGGCTCATTGTTAGAGTTAGAATTTAAGAATAAAAGGAGTTACAGTTCGGTCGTCTTTTGTTTAGATAATATTTACAAAACGATATCAGAACAGGAAAGATCCAAGTCAGTGTCTCAGGTTCTGCGACTTGAACACCGGGAGTATCTATGTGTACTGAACAAGAAGGCAGCCGAGACCTTCCATCATTTCCCAGCACCGTGTCAGCAGGAGTCGTCAGAGGTCCCGCAGGAGTTCCTAGACAGCATGACGCAGGCGGTGATGGAGGCGCCGATGCTGCTCCACTCCTCTAACATGGTGGTCGACAAGTCGAGCCTCGTCCGCCTGCTGCTCATGTCCCCCCCGTCCGATCCCTTCACTCGAGTCCCTCTGGGCGACGGCTCCTTCAGCAGCCTCCACGACCTCCAGGAGGCCATTCGTGCTTGGAGAGAGCACGAATGGAGAGCACAGAGCCAGGTTAGACGGTAAAGTCTGCTCACCTCCCACCAGCCTCCACGACCTCCAGGAGGCCATTCGTGCTTGGAGAGAGCACAGCAGCCAGGTTAGACGGTAGTCTGCTCACCTCCCCGCCTACTTTTATGGTTTTTATTTGGACATGTGTATTGAATTTAGGAGAAGGCCTTGACTTCGACTTGAGAATGATCCAGGACGGAAAACGTCGTCCTTCATTTTCTAGCGTGTGGATTGGTCAACAAGTCCTTAATGTATCAAAAGCTTTGCTAAAATCCAGGAACAAAACTTACATGGTTTCAATGGTTACTTTTGCATTATCAACTGCCTATTCTATGGTGGAATAAAATGATGGCATATTCCTTTAGGAGAAGAAGACTAAGATAGAAATGTCTGTTTCTTGTAATATTGTACATAATATTTCTTCATGTGTTTCTTTTATATTTGTATTTCAATGAAATTTTTGGCAAATAAAATTAATGAAAGATAACTGATTATTTACTTAATCACAATTATTTAATACAAATAAGATTGTATTAGGAAGACATAAAATATTAAAATAATATCTACGGGAGGCAGCGAGGCAGGAAAGCTAGACAATACTGATTTACAGAATGATATCTGAGTTAATAATAAAAATAATATTTTTTTTATATTTTAAAATAATATTTTAGGAAAAGTACATACATAGATGCAGTTCCAATTCTTCAGATTAGTTATAGACAGAGCTAGTACATACTAATACCTAAAGCCACTAAGTTAGTCAACCTAAAGTTGGCTGAGTTAGTCAACTTTAGGTTGACTTTAGGTACACTTTAGGTTGACTAATTGACGTGTGTAAAGTTGACTGAGTTAGTCAATTTTAGGTTGACTAACTCAGTCAACTTTAGTTAGCAACCCCAACTTGTTGTGGGGTTGCATCCTGGGAGGAGAAGGGGGGGGGAGGTCTGTAGTTCAATCTCAGGGGGGTTTGGGGACCCTGATGTAAGCCTAACATGTACATATACACTGGCTACCTGAAAACAGTTTATTATTATTAAATTCTAGTCATCAAGAGAAACGGTTTGGTGAGTGATTTATGGGATTGGTGGAGCGGAACATGTTCCACTAATTTGCCGGCAAATTAGAAAAATTCCATGTGAAGAGAGATTGAAAAAGCTTCATTGGAATCCTATGGAAAGGCGTAGAGTTAGATATATCGTGACTGATGCGGATAAATGGGTAAAACAAAAGAGATATAAGAGATAAGGTATTAAATATATTAACATTAATAAAACAGAACACGAAAAATGGATATATTTTAGGGAAAAGGTTCAGATTTTGGAAAACCTAAAACAGATTACCTGGTAACATAATAGACGTTGGATACCTTGATTGTTTCAAGCGTAGGTTAGACATATATTTGTATGAGTTTGGGTGGGTATTAATAGGGGCGGCCCAGATATGCAGCAATAGGCTTTCTGGAGGTATGGAAGAACGCTTTGTTGTTCAGCTAACAGGTTCTGTGCAGAGAAGAGAAATTATTGGCAAGAGTTTGAAAGGAAAGTTAGTAACAACAGAATGTCGATGCAAATCTGTTTGTTTGAAAATCTAATCTTGAACCTAAACAAGCCTAACTTTTATTGTAATTGAATACAAAATATTATTGTATAGATCTTTTAAGTCGAGCCTAACACAAGTCCAACCAAAGCCTAAAAACAGCTTGCACAATGTTTCTGATGTTTGTGAAGGCTTAAAGCTTAAGCCTAGGTAAGCCAGTAGGAGCAAAGCTGAAAAACTGGGTTATGGGAGGTTTATAAGTTATGGCCGGTTATCTCATTCCGGAGAACTAATACTGATGTTAACCGGACACAGCTAAAACGTTATCTTTTTATCCAAACTTTCCACTTGCGCACAGAAACTTTTCCAATTTCACCTTCCTTCCATATTAGTGGTATTGTCGCGAAATTGAACCCTTTCACATGCTTCATTTTATGCTTGTTCGGCTTTCTTTTCTTTCTTGAATTGTCTTTATTGATTCTGTTGATCGAACGTTCGTTCAAGATTCCTTGAGTAATCGAATTATATATATATAGATATATATATATATATATATATATATATATATATATATATATATATATATATATATATATATATATATATATATATATATATATACATCAATTAGATACATATTCACTTCAACACTTACGACAAACCTTTTTCTATTATTTTTTTCACTAAGGAATCTCACCTAAATAGCTTGATTATTAACTCTGCCTAAAGTAGAGTTAATAGACATTAAATATTAAAATATTATTTAATTAAAATATTCACATCGTGATAAATATCACGATTTATTTATCACGAATACAAACAATTCTAACGAATAGTTGATGAATTAGGCGTAGACACTGATAAAAGAAAAGTGTGTGTGAGCACACACTTTTAGGTCCCATAAGAGGCATGAGTTACGAGGAAAGCCTGCGTGAAATGCACCTCACGACACTGGAAGACAGAGGAGACATGATCACGACCTACAAAATTCTCAGAGGAATTGACAGGGTAGATAAGGATAAACATTTTAACACGAGGGGACACAGGTGGAGACTGAGTACCCATATGAGCCACAGGGACGTTAGAAAGAACTTTTTCAGTGTCAAGAGTAGTTAACAGATGGAATGCATTAGGAAGTGATGTGGTGGAGGCTGACTCCATACACAGTTTCAAATGTAGATATGATAGAGCCCAGTAGGCTCAGGAACCTGTACACCAGTTGATTGACAGTTGAGAAGCGGGACCAAAGAGCCAGAGCTCAACCCCCGCAAGTACAATTAGGTGAGTACACACACACTTTGAAATTTTGGAAATTCCCCAATTTGGAAATTGGGGAAATTTTGAAAGGTCAAAATTCTAGAATTCTTGTTATTGTTTCTGAGTCGAGTTAAATCACCTCTCCAAGCCCCGTGACCTGACTCACGATCTTGTGACCTGACTCTTGGTTCTGTGTTATGACCTCTAACCACCGAATCTTGAGTCAAAACTCAACCCTTGACCTTATATGTGGTGGCTTGATTAAAACTAACCTGACCTAACCTCCCTCCCCCTCTGATCTGACCCCCCCCCCCACTAACTTGACTTCACAAGCTGTCCCTGCGACCTGACCTATGACCCGTAATGACCTCGTTTAACCCCGCCTGTTCCCGGCTCGTCAGAGGCGAGGGCGCGAAACTCGTGTCGTTAAAAAGCTTCATTCTTAATCTCTCGCTCTCTCTCTTTTGCGAGCATTTTGCCAGGCCAGAAGCTCTGACCAGGAGAAGGAAGATTAGCACCCCACGTCAAGGGAGATTAGCACCCACGTCAAGGGCGATTAGCACCCACGTCAAGGGTGATTAGCACCCACGTCAAGGGAGATTAGCACCCACGTCAAGGGCGATTAGCACCCACGTCAAGGGAGATTAGCACTCACGTCAAGGGTGATTAGCACCCACGTCAAGGGAGATTAGCACCCACGTCAAGGGAGATTAGCACCCACGTCAAGGGAGATTAGCACCCACGTCAAGGGAGATTAGCACCCACGTCAAGGGAGATTAGCACCCACGTCAAGGGAGATTAGCACCCACGTCAAGGGAGATTAGCACCCACGTCAAGGGAGATTAGCACCCACGTCAAGGGAGATTAGCACCCACGTCAAGGGAGATTAGCACCCACGTCAAGGGTGATTAGCACCCACGTCAAGGGAGATTAGCACCCACGTCAAGGGAGATTAGCACCCACGTCAAGGGAGATTAGCACCCACGTCAAGGGAGATTAGCACCCACGTCAAGGGTGATTAGCACCCACGTCAAGGGAGATTAGCACCCACGTCAAGGGAGATTAGCACCCACGTCAAGGGAGATTAGCACCCACGTCAAGGGAGATTAGCACCCACGTCAAGGGTGATTAGCACCCACGTCAAGGGAGATTAGCACCCACGTCAAGGGAGATTAGCACCCACGTCAAGGGAGATTAGCTCCCACGTCAAGGGAGATTAGCACCCACGTCAAGGGTGATTAGCACCCACGTCAAGGGAGATTAGCACCCACGTCAAGGGAGATTAGCACCCACGTCAAGGGAGATTAGCACCCACGTCAAGGGAGATTAGCACCCACGTCAAGGGAGATTAGCACCCACGTCAAGGGTGATTAGCACCCACGTCAAGGGAGATTAGCACCCACGTCAAGGGAGATTAGCACCCACGTCAAGGGAGATTAGCACCCACGTCAAGGGAGATTAGCTCCCGATTCAAAGATCACTAGCACCTATGTGAAGAAAAATTCGCAGAAACGTTAAGGACCATTAGTTGAATTCTACGGACTTGATGAATTCCACATCAACTCTTCGAATGCCGCACAGTCTTAATCTGTCGTGCAACAGGTGAAGAAGGGGGGGGGGGAATATGCGGATATTTCAGCATGTACGTTAGACCAACCCTGGAATATGCAGCACAGGCATGGTATCCGCAACTTTACCCGAATTTACCATCTTTCTAGTGGGCTCGGTGGACACGGGTAGCTATAGCCCTCCAACCACTACTACCAACTACCACCATTACCAACCACCACTACTAGCATGTAATAGATAATACAATATGACCAATCATCTATTATTCACCAAACACTCATCACTCAACATCAATAATGGATTACCTGGTAATGAATCTCTTGCTGGTTGTCATGGCAACCATGATCGTGCAGAATTGTATTATACATCCGCTGTTGTTGTTGTTGTTGTCGCATCAATAATGCTACACAACCATTTTTAACATTAGTCTAAATACAATATTTAGCGACACACAGATTACTATAGTACACCCAGTACTATAAATAAATAGTACATTTTCTACGAGTTTTTTTTAGCCAAAACTAATATAAAATATTATTGGACTTTGTGAACGCAAAGCCACAATGATGGGTTTTTGTTCGTTTTTTAATAGGTCAATTTTCCCGCTGCACGGATGATGTGTTTGGCAATAAAAACTTATTGAGAGCTTATTAAAACAACAAACTCCAGTGATATAAAAATAACAAACGGCAATCGATGTGTATATACATTTATATATATGCAAACAAGACTGAACGGTCTCCAGGCATATATGCAACTGAAAACAATATATATATATAAATATATATATATATATATATATATATATATATATATATATATATATATATATATATATATTTATATATATATTTATATATATATATATATATATATATATTTATATATATATTTATATATATATATATATATATATATTTATATATATATATATATATATATATATATATATATATGTCGTACCTAGTAGCCAGAACGCACTTCTCAGCCTACTTTACAAGGCCCGATTTGCCTAATAAGCCAAGTTTTCATTAATTGTTTTTCGACTACCTAACCTACCTAACCTAACCTAACTTTTTTGGCTACCTAACCTAACCTATAAAGATAGGTTAGGTTAGGTAGGGTTGGTTAGGTTTGGTCACATATCTACGTTAATTTTAACTCCAATAAAAAAAAATTGACCTCATACATAATGAAATGGGTAGCTTTATCATTTCATAAGAAAAAAATTAGAGAAAATATATTAATTCAGGAAAACTTGGCTTATTAGGCAAATCGGGCCTTGCATAGTAGGCTGAGAAGTGCGTTCTGGCTACTAGGTACGACATATATATATATATATATATATATATATATATATATATATGTCGTACCTAGTAGCCAGAACGCACTTTTTGGCCTACTATGCAAGGCCCGATTTGCCTAATAAGCCAAGTTTTCCTGAATTAATATATTTTCTCTATTTTTTTTCTTATGAAATGATAAAGCTACCCATTTCATTATGTATGAGGTCAATTTTTTTTATTGGAGTTAAAATTAACGTAGATATATGACCGAACCTAACCAACCCTACCTAACCTAACCTATCCTATCTTTATAGGTTAGGTTAGGTTAGGTAGCCGAAAAAGTTAGGTTAGGTTAGGTTAGGTAGGTTAGGTAGACGAAAAACAATTAATTCATGAAAACTTGGCTTATTAGGCAAATCGGGCCTTGCATAGTAGGCTGAGAAGTGCGTTCTGGCTACTAGGTACGACATATATATATATATATATATATATATATATATATATATATATATATATATATATATATATATATACTTTCAAATAGGACTCGAAGAGGAAGGGAGACCGTAGAGCAAGGTTACTTTTATTCAATACAACTGTTTGTTTATGTGTTTGTTTGTGAGTGCTTGGGGTGAGGGTGTGTGTGTGTTTGTGAGTGCTTGGGGTGAGGGTGTGTGTGTGTTTGTGAGTGCTTGGGGTGAGGGTGTGTGTGTGTTTGTGAGTGCTTGGGGTGAGGGTGTGTGTGTGTTTGTGAGTGCTTGGGGTGAGGGTGTGTGTGTGTTTGTGAGTGCTTGGGGTGAGGGTGTGTGTGTGTTTGTGAGTGCTTGGGGTGAGGGTGTGTGTGTGTTTGTGAGTGCTTGGGGTGAGGGTGTGTGTGTGTTTGTGAGTGCTTGGGGTGAGGGTGTGTGTGTGTTTGTGAGTGCTTGGGGTGAGGGTGTGTGTGTGTTTGTGAGTGCTTGGGGTGAGGGTGTGTGTGTGTTTGTGAGTGCTTGGGGTGAGGGTGTGTGTGTGTTTGTGAGTGCTTGGGGTGAGGGTGTGTGTGTGTTTGTGAGTGCTTGGGGTGAGGGTGTGTGTGTGTTTGTCCTTGTATATACTACTGTGTTATTGTCGTATTGAAGTTTTTGGCTTTGTTTATTGTTTTTTTTTAGTTCAAGGGATGAGGGAGAGAGAGAGTATTCATTACGTATTCATGAATAATATATATTCATGAATATATCTAAGCTTAAATGGAATTTTTCTACAAATATATCACAGGGACAGCCATAACATGCTCCCAGTGCTATATTGTTAAGCAACTTCCGTGCTTGTTAATGGGGGATAATAACTGTTATACTATGTTAACTATCTAAGCCTCAAAGTGTCCCCACTGATATCGCAACAAACGCGAATGTTATATTTACGCTGTAGCTACGTCGCTGCAACGTCCCTGCATAGTTGCCAGAACGTCGCTGCATAGTTGCCAGAACGTCGCTGCATAGTTGCAAGAACGTCGCTGCATAGTTGCCAGAACGTCGCTGCATAGTTGCAAGAACGTCGCTGCATAGTTGCCAGAACGTAGCTGCATAGTTGCAAGAACGTCGCTGCATAGTTGCAAGAACGTCGCTGCATAGTTGCCAGAACGTCGCTGCATAGTTGCAAGAACGTCGCTGCATAGTTGCCAGAACGTCCCTGCATAGTTGCAAGAACGTCGCTGCAACGTCCCTGCATAGTTGCAAGAACGTCGCTGCAACGTCCCTGCATAGTTGCAAGAACGTCGCTGCATAGTTGCCAGAACGTCGCTGCATAGTTGCAAGAACGTCGCTGCATAGTTGCAAGAACGTCGCTGCATAGTTGCCAGAACGTCGCTGCATAGTTGCCAGAACGTCGTTGCATAGTTGCAAGAACGTCGCTGCATAGTTGCAAGAACGTCGCTGCATAGTTGCAAGAACGTTGTTGCATAGTTGCCAGAACGTCGCTGCATAGTTGCAATAACGTCGCTGCATAGTTGCCAGAACGTCGCTACATAGTTGCAAGAACGTCGCTGCATAGTTGCCAGAACGTCGCTGCAACGTCCCTGCATAGTTGCAAGAACGTCGCTGCAACGTCCCTGCATAGTTGCCAGAACGTCGCTGCATAGTTGCCAGAACGTCGCTGCATAGTTGCCAGAACGTCGCTGCATAGTTGCCAGAACGTCGCTGCATAGTTGCCAGAACGTCGCTGCATAGTTGCCAGAACGTCGCTGCATAGTTGCCAGAACGTCGCTGCATAGTTGCCAGAACGTCGCTGCATAGTTGCCAGAACGTCGCTGCATAGTTGCCAGAACGTAGCTGCAACGTCCCTACGTAGTTGCCAGAACGTCGCTGCAACATTGGGGGTCTGATGTAATGGCTCCATCACAGGACAATTTATGTTAGCGTTGGCGGACACATTTATGAGTTTCCTTCTCAACAACTAAATGCTAAATCTGGTTGCAAAACAAAATTGGTAATTGCAAAAGCAACAGCAGCAATATTTGAACATCAAATATACATGTCACGTCAAATTCGACAGTCATTTTGTAACATATTTCTGCGCTCTTTACCGTCAGGTTGTTGCTGTTGTCTTTCTGCACGAGTCAGATGAGAGTCTGTGTTGATGTTACTGCATTTATCGGCGCATGCATACGCACGCACGCACACATGGGAGCTGGTGGCCAAGCGGACCGTACGCTGGTCACGTGATCCTGTGGTCCCGGGTTCGATCCCAGGCGCCGGCAAGAAACGATGGGCAGAGTTTCTTTCACCCCCTGTTGCCGAGCGGACTGTACGCTGGTCACGTGATCCTGTGGTCCCGGGTTCGATCCCAGGCGCCGGCAAGAAACGATGGGCAGAGTTTCTTTCACCCCCTGTTGCCGAGCGGACTGTACGCTGGTCACGTGATCCTGTGGTCCCGGGTTCGATCCCAGGCGCCGGCAAGAAACGATGGGCAGAGTTTCTTTCACCCCCTGTTGCCGAGCGGACTGTACGCTGGTCACGTGATCCTGTGGTCCCGGGTTCGATCCCAGGCGCCTGCAAGAAACGATGGGCAGAGTTTCTTTCACCCCCTGTTACCTAGCAGTAAATAGGTACCTGGGAGTTAGTCAGCTGTCACGGACTGCTTCCTCGGGTGTGTGTGTGGTGTGGGGGGAAATAATAGTAGTAGTAGTAGAAACAGTTGATTGACAGTTGAGAGGCGGGCCGAAAGAGCAGAGCTCAACCCCCGAAAACACAACTAGGTGAATACACACAGGGGTCTCGCGGCTGAGTGGATAGCGCCTGGGGGTCGTTGTCCTAATAGTCCGGGTTCGATTTCCGGCGGAGGCGGAAACAACTGTGCAAAATTTCTTTCACCCTGATGCCTCTGTTCACCTAGCAGTAAATGGGTACCTGGAAGTCAGACAGCTGCTACGGGTTGCATCCTGGGGATGTGTGTGTCTTTTAGATATATATAATAGATATAATAGAGGAAAAATAGATTGGTTAGAAAGGCGGGGTCCAAGAGCTAATAGCTCGATTCTGCGGACTCAAATAGTAAATACACATATACGGCGAGGGGCTGTGTGGACAGAGCTCCGAGGTCGTAGTCCTATGGCCGCGGGTTCGATTTCCGGACGAAGGCAGAAGCAAATGGGCCGAGTATCTTTTACCTGATGCGACTGTTCACCCATAGTAAGCAGGTGATCAGTATATAGATACCTGGGAGTTAGACTGCTGCTACGGGCTGCTTCCTCAGGATATGCACTCACCTGAGGAATATGCACTCACTTGCAGGATCGAGCATTGACTCTTGGATCCCGCCTCTCCAGCCATCGGTGTGTGTGTTTTCTCACCTGTTTTAATTAGCTTAGAACCCGGCTCCTTAAAAAAAACTAGCTGCACTTTATATATATATAGATACCTGGGAGTTTATATATATATATATATATATATATATATATATATATATATATATATATATATATATATATATATATATATATATATATATATATATGCGAACAAGCCTGAATGGTCCCCAGGACTATATGCGAATGAAAACTCACACCCCAGAAGTGACTCGAACCCATACTCCCAGAAGTAACGCAACTGGTAACTACAGGGCGCCTTAATCCGCTTGACCATCACGGCCGTCAAAAGGAAGTGATAGCCGAGGCTATTTGAGCCACTTCCCCGACGGCAACTCGGTCAAGCGGTGGTCAAGCGGATTAAGGCGCCCTGTAGTTACCAGTTGCGTTGCTTCTGGGAGTATGGGTTCGAGTCACTTCTGGGGTGTGAGTTTTCATTCGCATATAGTCCTGGGGACCATTCAGGCTTGTTCGCATTTGTGTTCCTCACGTGTGCCCCAAAGAATGAGGTGATTTGGTGAAATGCTATGCCCAAGATTACCATCCGAGTTGCCGTCGGGGAAGTGGCTCAAATAGCCTCGGCTATCACTTCCTTTTGACGGCCGTGATGGTCAAGCGGATTAAGGCGCCCTGTAGTTACCAGTTGCGTTGCTTCTGGGAGTATGGGTTCGAGTCACTTCTGGGGTGTGAGTTTTCATTCGCATATAGTCCTGGGGACCATTCAGGCTTGTTCGCATTTGTGTTCCTCACGTGTGCCCCAAAGAATGAGGTGATTTGGTGAAATGCTATGCCCAAGATTACCATCCGAGTTGCCGTCGGGGAAGTGGCTCAAATAGCCTCGGCTATCACTTCCTTTTGACGGCCGTGATGGTCAAGCGGATTAAGGCGCCCTGTAGTTACCAGTTGCGTTGCTTCTGGGAGTATGGGTTCGAGTCACTTCTGGGGTGTGAGTTTTCATTCGCATATAGTCCTGGGGACCATTCAGGCTTGTTCGCATTTGTGTTCCTCACGTGTGCCCCAAAGAATGAGGTGATTTGGTGAAATGCTATGCCCAAGATTACCATCCGAGTTGCCGTCGGGGAAGTGGCTCAAATAGCCTCGGCTATCACTTCCTTTTGACGGCCGTGATGGTCAAGCGGATTAAGGCGC
Organism: Procambarus clarkii; assembly: GCF_040958095.1. Lineage (NCBI taxonomy): Eukaryota > Metazoa > Arthropoda > Malacostraca > Decapoda > Cambaridae > Procambarus > Procambarus clarkii. The sequence goes on from NC_091171.1 coordinate 45,242,179, forward strand.
CCTGTAGTTACCAGTTGCGTTGCTTCTGGGAGTATGGGTTCGAGTCACTTCTGGGGTGTGAGTTTTCATTCGCATATAGTCCTGGGGACCATTCAGGCTTGTTCGCATTTGTGTTCCTCACGTGTGCCCCAAAGAATGAGGTGATTTGGTGAAATGCTATGCCCAAGATTACCATCCGAGTTGCCGTCGGGGAAGTGGCTCAAATAGCCTCGGCTATCACTTCCTTTTGACGGCCGTGATGGTCAAGCGGATTAAGGCGCCCTGTAGTTACCAGTTGCGTTGCTTCTGGGAGTATGGGTTCGAGTCACTTCTGGGGTGTGAGTTTTCATTCATATACATATATATATATATATATATATATATATATATATATATATATATATATATATATATATATATATATATATATATACGTTATATATATATGTGACAGTGTCAGACATATATATGTGACAGTGTCAGACCACGGAGGAAGAATTGAAACAGGAATTTAACAATTCGATAAATTTTATCGAATAAATCGAATACGTTATCGAATAACGTATACCTAGCAGTATATATATATATATATATATATATATATATATATATATATATATATATATATATATATATATAACTCAAACCCCAGAAGTGACTCGAACCCATACTGCCAGGGACACTATGCAACTGGTGTACAGGACACCTTCACCACTCGACCATCACGACCGTTCAAAAGATGATGGTAGCCGAAGCTATTTTACCCCGGCGGCGCTCTGATGGTAATCTTGGGCATAGTATTTTAGTATTTTATCAAATCACCTCATTCTTTGGCACACGTGAGAAACACAAATGCGAACAAGCCTGAATGTGTTTCTCACGTGTGCCCCAAAGAATGAGGTGATTTGATAAAATACAGAAATTCCTGTTAGTTTTGAATCAAAATAAAACAAAAAATTATAATCATATGTAATAAAGAGCTGTATCTTTATTACCTGTATCCACTGTATACAGGTAATGTATACTGTATACAGGAGCTGTATCCACAACAAAAAAATAATTCAAATTATAATATTTCAGGAAAATTCGGCTTCTTAGGCAACTTGGCCTAATATGTTGATGTGCTAAAGTTAGCGGGTTAAGAACATCTGGTCTAGACATGAGTGCGACGCTGCCAAATGTATGCCGGTAATATTAATGTCTAAGGAAAGACAACCAGTTCTTATATTAAAGTTTTGAGAATAGATGTCTGTAGTAATATTGTCAGCGGTTATAATGGAGCTCTGCCCGTGCCAGTGATAAGCGTTGTGCCTCATAAGTAGTCTGAAAAAGTCGTTAATCGCACAACGTCGCAATTCTGGGGGTTAAGCTACTGGGGGGGGGGGGAGGAGGGAGGGGATTGGGTGGCCGCAGTCACTCAGCGTTTTAAATATTAGTCGGTAATTGGATTTCATGGAGGACGGAGTTACGGGCGGGCGCTCCGCTGATTCTTGGCAAGTTGCCGTTGTTCCGTAAGTAAGTAGCCGTTGTTCCATAGATAACCGTTGTTCCGTAAGTAGCAGATCAGGGATACGTATACTCTTGTATACTGTCAAGTAATACGGCTTGAATCTTGAGGTTGTCTTGGATGATTTCGAGGTTTTTTAGTGTCCTCGCGGCCCGGTCCTCGACCAGGCCTCCACCCCCAGGAAGCAGCCCGTGACAGCTGACTAACACCCAGGTACCTATTTTACTGCTGGGGAATAGTCACGAACCTTACGGAAACTCACTTACAGTATTATATTGTGAAGTATTTAGTCATATATATATGGACACTGGTTGCCATAGTGATCATTTTGTCTGAGTCAAGTTTAAGAATTTGTTTTATAACAAATCTCGTTCTTTCTCTTCATACAACCCGTCCTCTTAATAGAACGTCACATTTTTAACGTATACTCTACCTACGGCCAAAAATTGTCGCACTTGAAAATGGTAGCGGCTCGCGGAATGGACATACTGTCCCGTTTTCTGTTTTGGCTCCTCTGGTAGGTTAGGATAAGGGCACATTAGTACGACAGTTTCTTGACGTTCGGGAAACCTTAGGACGGGCTGCCTTTCCTTAGGCTGGAATAATGACTTTTGCAGGAATTTGTAAGTAATTATTCTATCTTAAGTATTTATTACTGTTCTGCACCTGTTCCCTGATTAACCCTGTTGTTTCCCCTCAGTGTGACCACGAGGTGGGACATGGACCACTTCCGGGCCATTAAAATAAATGGTAAACTGCAGATAAGGCCATACCGGGGGTGGGGGGGGGGGGGCATACTCGAACAAGGGGACACAGGTGCAAACTGAGCAACCACAGAGACACTACAGGGAAATTGATCAGTGTCAGTTTAGTTAAGGAATGGAATGCACTATATATATATATATATATATATATATATATATATATATATATATATATATATATATATATATATATATATATATGAATGAAAACTCACACCCCAGAAGTGACTCGAACCCATACTCCCAGAAGCAACGCAACTGGTAACTACAGGGCGCCTTAATCCGCTTGACCATCACGGCCGTCAAAAGGAAGTGATAGCCGAGGCTATTTGAGCCACTTCCCCGACGGCAACTCGGATGGTAATCTTGGGCATAGCATTTCACCAAATCACCTCATTCTTTGGGGCACACGTGAGGAACACAAATGCGAACAAGCCTGAATGGTCCCCAGGACTATATGCGAATGAAAACTCACACCCCAGAAGTGACTCGAACCCATACTCCCAGAAGCAACGCAACTGGTAACTACAGGGCGCCTTAATCCGCTTGACCATCACGGCCGTCAAAAGGAAGTGATAGCCGAGGCTATTTGAGCCACTTCCCCGACGGCAACTCGGATGGTAATCTTGGGCATAGCATTTCACCAAATCACCTCATTCTTTGGGGCACACGTGAGGAACACAAATGCGAACAAGCCTGAATGGTCCCCAGGACTATATGCGAATGAAAACTCACACCCCAGAAGTGACTCGAACCCATACTCCCAGAAGCAACGCAACTGGTAACTACAGGGCGCCTTAATCCGCTTGACCATCACGGCCGTCAAAAGGAAGTGATAGCCGAGGCTATTTGAGCCACTTCCCCGACGGCAACTCGGATGGTAATCTTGGGCATAGCATTTCACCAAATCACCTCATTCTTTGGGGCACACGTGAGGAACACAAATGCGAACAAGCCTGAATGGTCCCCAGGACTATATGCGAATGAAAACTCACACCCCAGAAGTGACTCGAACCCATACTCCCAGAAGCAACGCAACTGGTAACTACAGGGCGCCTTAATCCGCTTGACCATCACGGCCGTCAAAAGGAAGTGATAGCCGAGGCTATTTGAGCCACTTCCCCGACGGCAACTCGGATGGTAATCTTGGGCATAGCATTTCACCAAATCACCTCATTCTTTGGGGCACACGTGAGGAACACAAATGCGAACAAGCCTGAATGGTCCCCAGGACTATATGCGAATGAAAACTCACACCCCAGAAGTGACTCGAACCCATACTCCCAGAAGCAACGCAACTGGTAACTACAGGGCGCCTTAATCCGCTTGACCATCACGGCCGTCAAAAGGAAGTGATAGCCGAGGCTATTTGAGCCACTTCCCCGACGGCAACTCGGATGGTAATCTTGGGCATAGCATTTCACCAAATCACCTCATTCTTTGGGGCACACGTGAGGAACACAAATGCGAACAAGCCTGAATGGTCCCCAGGACTATATGCGAATGAAAACTCACACCCCAGAAGTGACTCGAACCCATACTCCCAGAAGCAACGCAACTGGTAACTACAGGGCGCCTTAATCCGCTTGACCAACACGGCCGTCAAAAGGAAGTGATAGCCGAGGCTATTTGAGCCACTTCCCCGACGGCAACTCGGATGGTAATCTTGGGCATAGCATTTCACCAAATCACCTCATTCTTTGGGGCACACGTGAGGAACACAAATGCGAACAAGCCTGAATGGTCCCCAGGACTATATGCGAATGAAAACTCACACCCCAGAAGTGACTCGAACCCATACTCCCAGAAGCAACGCAACTGGTAACTACAGGGCGCCATCCGAGTTGCCGTCGGGGAAGTGGCTCAAATAGCCTCGGCTATCACTTCCTTTTGACGGCCGTGATGGTCAAGCGGATTAAGGCGCCCTGTAGTTACCAGTTGCGTTGCTTCTGGGAGTATGGGTTTGAGTCACTTCTGGGGTGTGAGTTTTCATTCGCATATAGTCCTGGGGACCATTCAGGCTTGTTCGCATTTGTGTTCCTCACGTGTGCCCCAAAGAATGAGGTGATTTGGTGAAATGCTATGCCCAAGATTACCATCCGAGTTGCCGTCGGGGAAGTGGCTCAAATAGCCTCGGCTATCACTTCCTTTTGACGGCCGTGATGGTCAAGCGGATTAAGGCGCCCTGTAGTTACCAGTTGCGTTGCTTCTGGGAGTATGGGTTCGAGTCACTTCTGGGGTGTGAGTTTTCATTCGCATATAGTCCTGGGGACCATTCAGGCTTGTTCGCATTTGTGTTCCTCACGTGTGCCCCAAAGAATGAGGTGATTTGGTGAAATGCTATGCCCAAGATTACCATCCGAGTTGCCGTCGGGGAAGTGGCTCAAATAGCCTCGGCTATCACTTCCTTTTGACGGCCGTGATGGTCAAGCGGATTAAGGCGCCCTGTAGTTACCAGTTGCGTTGCTTCTGGGAGTATGGGTTCGAGTCACTTCTGGGGTGTGAGTTTTCATTCGCATATAGTCCTGGGGACCATTCAGGCTTGTTCGCATTTGTGTTCCTCACGTGTGCCCCAAAGAATGAGGTGATTTGGTGAAATGCTATGCCCAAGATTACCATCCGAGTTGCCGTCGGGGAAGTGGCTCAAATAGCCTCGGCTATCACTTCCTTTTGACGGCCGTGATGGTCAAGCGGATTAAGGCGCCCTGTAGTTACCAGTTGCGTTGCTTCTGGGAGTATGGGTTCGAGTCACTTCTGGGGTGTGAGTTTTCATTCATATACATATATATATATATATATATATATATATATATATATATATATATATATATATATATATATATATATATATATATATATATACGTTATATATATATGTGACAGTGTCAGACATATATATGTGACAGTGTCAGACCACGGAGGAAGAATTGAAACAGGAATTTAACAATTCGATAAATTTTATCGAATAAATCGAATACGTTATCGAATAACGTATACCTAGCAGTATATATATATATATATATATATATATATATATATATATATATATATATATATATATATATATATAAACTCAATATATATATATATATATATATATATATATATATATATATATATATATATATATATATATATATATATATATATATATATATATATATATATATATATAAACTCAAACCCCAGAAGTGACTCGAACCCATACTGCCAGGGACACTATGCAACTGGTGTACAGGACACCTTCACCACTCGACCATCACGACCGTTCAAAAGATGATGGTAGCCGAAGCTATTTTACCCCGGCGGCGCTCTGATGGTAATCTTGGGCATAGTATTTTAGTATTTTATCAAATCACCTCATTCTTTGGCACACGTGAGAAACACAAATGCGAACAAGCCTGAATGTGTTTCTCACGTGTGCCCCAAAGAATGAGGTGATTTGATAAAATACAGAAATTCCTGTTAGTTTTGAATCAAAATAAAACAAAAAATTATAATCATATGTAATAAAGAGCTGTATCTTTATTACCTGTATCCACTGTATACAGGTAATGTATACTGTATACAGGAGCTGTATCCACAACAAAAAAATAATTCAAATTATAATATTTCAGGAAAATTCGGCTTCTTAGGCAACTTGGCCTAATATGTTGATGTGCTAAAGTTAGCGGGTTAAGAACATCTGGTCTAGACATGAGTGCGACGCTGCCAAATGTATGCCGGTAATATTAATGTCTAAGGAAAGACAACCAGTTCTTATATTAAAGTTTTGAGAATAGATGTCTGTAGTAATATTGTCAGCGGTTATAATGGAGCTCTGCCCGTGCCAGTGATAAGCGTTGTGCCTCATAAGTAGTCTGAAAAAGTCGTTAATCGCACAACGTCGCAATTCTGGGGGTTAAGCTACTGGGGGGGGGGAGGAGGGAGGGGATTGGGTGGCCGCAGTCACTCAGCGTTTTAAATATTAGTCGGTAATTGGATTTCATGGAGGACGGAGTTACGGGCGGGCGCTCCGCTGATTCTTGGCAAGTTGCCGTTGTTCCGTAAGTAAGTAGCCGTTGTTCCATAGATAACCGTTGTTCCGTAAGTAGCAGATCAGGGATACGTATACTCTTGTATACTGTCAAGTAATACGGCTTGAATCTTGAGGTTGTCTTGGATGATTTCGAGGTTTTTTAGTGTCCTCGCGGCCCGGTCCTCGACCAGGCCTCCACCCCCAGGAAGCAGCCCGTGACAGCTGACTAACACCCAGGTACCTATTTTACTGCTGGGGAATAGTCACGAACCTTACGGAAACTCACTTACAGTATTATATTGTGAAGTATTTAGTCATATATATATGGACACTGGTTGCCATAGTGATCATTTTGTCTGAGTCAAGTTTAAGAATTTGTTTTATAACAAATCTCGTTCTTTCTCTTCATACAACCCGTCCTCTTAATAGAACGTCACATTTTTAACGTATACTCTACCTACGGCCAAAAATTGTCGCACTTGAAAATGGTAGCGGCTCGCGGAATGGACATACTGTCCCGTTTTCTGTTTTGGCTCCTCTGGTAGGTTAGGATAAGGGCACATTAGTACGACAGTTTCTTGACGTTCGGGAAACCTTAGGACGGGCTGCCTTTCCTTAGGCTGGAATAATGACTTTTGCAGGAATTTGTAAGTAATTATTCTATCTTAAGTATTTATTACTGTTCTGCACCTGTTCCCTGATTAACCCTGTTGTTTCCCCTCAGTGTGACCACGAGGTGGGACATGGACCACTTCCGGGCCATTAAAATAAATGGTAAACTGCAGATAAGGCCATACCGGGGGTGGGGGGGGGGGGGGGCATACTCGAACAAGGGGACACAGGTGCAAACTGAGCAACCACAGAGACACTACAGGGAAATTGATCAGTGTCAGTTTAGTTAAGGAATGGAATGCACTATATATATATATATATATATATATATATATATATATATATATATATATATATATATATATATATGAATGAAAACTCACACCCCAGAAGTGACTCGAACCCATACTCCCAGAAGCAACGCAACTGGTAACTACAGGGCGCCTTAATCCGCTTGACCATCACGGCCGTCAAAAGGAAGTGATAGCCGAGGCTATTTGAGCCACTTCCCCGACGGCAACTCGGATGGTAATCTTGGGCATAGCATTTCACCAAATCACCTCATTCTTTGGGGCACACGTGAGGAACACAAATGCGAACAAGCCTGAATGGTCCCCAGGACTATATGCGAATGAAAACTCACACCCCAGAAGTGACTCGAACCCATACTCCCAGAAGCAACGCAACTGGTAACTACAGGGCGCCTTAATCCGCTTGACCATCACGGCCGTCAAAAGGAAGTGATAGCCGAGGCTATTTGAGCCACTTCCCCGACGGCAACTCGGATGGTAATCTTGGGCATAGCATTTCACCAAATCACCTCATTCTTTGGGGCACACGTGAGGAACACAAATGCGAACAAGCCTGAATGGTCCCCAGGACTATATGCGAATGAAAACTCACACCCCAGAAGTGACTCGAACCCATACTCCCAGAAGCAACGCAACTGGTAACTACAGGGCGCCTTAATCCGCTTGACCATCACGGCCGTCAAAAGGAAGTGATAGCCGAGGCTATTTGAGCCACTTCCCCGACGGCAACTCGGATGGTAATCTTGGGCATAGCATTTCACCAAATCACCTCATTCTTTGGGGCACACGTGAGGAACACAAATGCGAACAAGCCTGAATGGTCCCCAGGACTATATGCGAATGAAAACTCACACCCCAGAAGTGACTCGAACCCATACTCCCAGAAGCAACGCAACTGGTAACTACAGGGCGCCTTAATCCGCTTGACCATCACGGCCGTCAAAAGGAAGTGATAGCCGAGGCTATTTGAGCCACTTCCCCGACGGCAACTCGGATGGTAATCTTGGGCATAGCATTTCACCAAATCACCTCATTCTTTGGGGCACACGTGAGGAACACAAATGCGAACAAGCCTGAATGGTCCCCAGGACTATATGCGAATGAAAACTCACACCCCAGAAGTGACTCGAACCCATACTCCCAGAAGCAACGCAACTGGTAACTACAGGGCGCCTTAATCCGCTTGACCATCACGGCCGTCAAAAGGAAGTGATAGCCGAGGCTATTTGAGCCACTTCCCCGACGGCAACTCGGATGGTAATCTTGGGCATAGCATTTCACCAAATCACCTCATTCTTTGGGGCACACGTGAGGAACACAAATGCGAACAAGCCTGAATGGTCCCCAGGACTATATGCGAATGAAAACTCACACCCCAGAAGTGACTCGAACCCATACTCCCAGAAGCAACGCAACTGGTAACTACAGGGCGCCTTAATCCGCTTGACCATCACGGCCGTCAAAAGGAAGTGATAGCCGAGGCTATTTGAGCCACTTCCCCGACGGCAACTCGGATGGTAATCTTGGGCATAGCATTTCACCAAATCACCTCATTCTTTGGGGCACACGTGAGGAACACAAATGCGAACAAGCCTGAATGGTCCCCAGGACTATATGCGAATGAAAACTCACACCCCAGAAGTGACTCGAACCCATACTCCCAGAAGCAACGCAACTGGTAACTACAGGGCGCCTTAATCCGCTTGACCATCACGGCCGTCAAAAGGAAGTGATAGCCGAGGCTATTTGAGCCACTTCCCCGACGGCAACTCGGATGGTAATCTTGGGCATAGCATTTCACCAAATCACCTCATTCTTTGGGGCACACGTGAGGAACACAAATGCGAACAAGCCTGAATGGTCCCCAGGACTATATGCGAATGAAAACTCACACCCCAGAAGTGACTCGAACCCATACTCCCAGAAGCAACGCAACTGGTAACTACAGGGCGCCTTAATCCGCTTGACCAACACGGCCGTCAAAAGGAAGTGATAGCCGAGGCTATTTGAGCCACTTCCCCGACGGCAACTCGGATGGTAATCTTGGGCATAGCATTTCACCAAATCACCTCATTCTTTGGGGCACACGTGAGGAACACAAATGCGAACAAGCCTGAATGGTCCCCAGGACTATATGCGAATGAAAACTCACACCCCAGAAGTGACTCGAACCCATACTCCCAGAAGCAACGCAACTGGTAACTACAGGGCGCCTTAATCCGAGTTGCCGTCGGGGAAGTGGCTCAAATAGCCTCGGCTATCACTTCCTTTTGACGGCCGTGATGGTCAAGCGGATTAAGGCGCCCTGTAGTTACCAGTTGCGTTGCTTCTGGGAGTATGGGTTTGAGTCACTTCTGGGGTGTGAGTTTTCATTCGCATATAGTCCTGGGGACCATTCAGGCTTGTTCGCATATATATATATATATATATATATATATATATATATATATATATATATATATATATATATATATATATATATATATACCTGAAAACTCACACCTTCTGGGTGTGAGTTTTCAGTTGCATATTGTCCTAGGGACCATTCAGGCTTGTTCGCATTTGTGTTCCTCACGTGTGCCCCAAAGAATGAGGTGATTTGGTAAAATGCTATGCCGAAGATTACTATCCGAGTGCCGGCGGTGGGGTGGTTCAAATAGCCTCGGCTATCACCTCATTATGTCCGGTCGTGATGGTCAAGTGGATTAAGGCGTCTTGTACATACCAGTTGCGTTGCTCCTGGGAGTATGGGTTCGAGTCACTTCTGGGGTGTGAGTTTTCAGTTGCATATTGTCCTGGGGACCATTCAGGCTTGTTCGCATATATATATATATATATATATATATATATATATATATATATATATATATATATTATATTGACCCTTCTGAAGATGTGTTATTAAATACGAAAGAACTTAAGGAAATTCCTGTTTCAATTCTACCTCCGTGGTCACATTTTTAATCACGTGTTAACTTTCGTGATTTACACACACACACACATACACACACACACACACACACACATATATATATATATATATATATATATATATATATATATATATATATATATATATATATATATATATATACATATCATATCTTCATATACATATCTTATACATATACATATCTTATACATATACATATCATATACATATATACTTATACAGATACATATCTTCAGAAGGAATGATTTACAGTCAAGTATTGGACAAATATATAGGCAGGAGAGAGAGAGGTGAAGGGAAGTGAGGTACAATGAAAAATGAATGGGAATTAAGTGGAAATAAATAAGACCCGCATAAGAACTGCAGAAGGCCCATTGGTCCATACGAGGCAGCTCCTATTTATACCCACTAATGGTTTATGGGCCCATAAAATAAGAGCTTACATCAATAGGCCCACACATGGATTATAATAGCATATGATAGTAAATATTAACAATGAATTAGTGAGACAAATGTGCACCAATGATCCTACTTAAATCGCCCTTTAATTGAGCTATCAAAAATGGATCGAAGTTATATAAACCACTTCTAATGTTCAAAATTACATTCTTTTGTAATCTGTATTAAAGCAGATTCAAATATGTTCCTATTTAATGTGATTTTACAGTTCGTTATTGAAGGCGCCATCTCCCAATCACTTTGGTGAGAATTTTCTGACAAATGAACAAACAAAGCATTAGACAATTGGCCATGTCTTACAGAGTATTTATGTTGCGAAATTCTACATTTCAAATCTTTAGATGTTTGCCCAACATAGAACAGTGAGGGGTGAGACCTCAGACTGGCGTGAAGTCACCAGTGGAGTCCCATAGGGCTCTGTACTCGGACCTATCCTGTTTCTGATATACGTAAATGATCTCCCAGAGGGTATAGACTCATTCCTCTCAATGTTTGCTGACGATGCCAAAATTATGAGAAGGATTAGGACAGAGGAGGACTGCTTGAGGCTTCAAGAAGACCTGGACAAACTGAAGGAATGGTTTAACAAATAGTTGTTAGAGTTTAACCCAAACGAATGTAATGAAGATAGGTGTAAGGAGCAGGAGGCCAGATACAAGGTATACTTGGGAGATGAAATTCTTCAAGAGTCAGAGAGAGAAAGACCTGGGGGTTGATATCACGCCAGACCTGTCCCCTGAAGCTCATACCAAGAGGATAACATCAGCAGCATATGCCAGGTTGGCCAACATAAGAACAGCCTTTAAAAACTTGTGTAAGGAATCATTTAGAACGTTGTATACCACATATGTCAGACCAAACCTGGTGTATGCAGCTCCAGTATGGAGTCCATTTCTCGTCAAGCATAAGACTAAACTGGAGAAGGTTCAAAGTCTTGCCACCAGACTAGTACCCGAATTAAGGGGTATGAGATACAAGGCGAGCCAATTAAACCTCACGTCGCTGGAAGACAGAAGAGTTAGGGGGAATATGGATCACCACATACAAGATTCTCAAAGGAATTGATAGGGTAGAAAAATATAGATTATTTAACACAAGGGGCACACGCACTAGGGGACACAGGTGGAAACTGAGTGCCCAAATAAACCATAGAGACATTAGAAAGAAATGTTTCAGCGTATGAGTAGTAGACAAATGAAATGCATTAAAAAGCGATGTTGTGGAGGCTGACTCCATGCACGGTTTCAAATGTAGATATGATAGAGCCCAGTAGGCTCAGGAACCTGTACACCTGTTGATTGACAGTTGAGAGGCGGGACCAAAGAGCCAGAGCTCAACCTACGCACGCAAAACTAGGCGAATGCACACACACACAATAGAGAAAGAGAGAGAGAGAGAGACCAGGGAAAAGGTGCCTAGATAGCTCAGTTGGGAGAGCGTTAGACTGAAGATCTAAAGGTCCCCGGTTCGATCCCGGGTCTGGGCAAAGTTTTACTATGCGACACGCCACAAAGGAGGAAATAGTAACCCTCAAGGCCACTTGATGACGTAAGCAAGTGGCTTAATTATAGTTAGAAAGGCGGGACCCAAGAGCTAATAGGTCGATTCTGCAGGCACAAATATAGTAAATAGAGGTAGTAGGTTGTATAGTAGTTAGACATAGCCATGGAGGGAGAGGTATAGACATAGCCATGGAGGGAGAGGTATAGACATAGCCATGGAGGGAGAGGTATAGACATAGCCATGGAGGGAGAGGTATAGACATAGCCATGGAGGGAGAGGTATAGACATAGCCACGGAGGGAGAGGTATAGACATAGCCATGGAGGGAGAGGCAGACATGGCCATGGAGGGAGAGGTATAGACATAGCCATGGAGGGAGAGGTATAGACATAGCCATGGAGGGAGAGGTATAGACATAGCCATGGAGGGAGAGGTATAGACATAGCCATGGAGGGAGAGGTATAGACATAGCCATCGAAGAACGACATACTATAATCTGAAAAGCTAGAATTAAAAGTTTGCTTCGCAAAGGTCTAGAAAATTAAAAACAAAAAAATAACATCACCAGCAGAGTAATTACAAGACAACATCCTGGACTCGGTTTCACTCGCAACACGGGGCAAACGTGTCCCGGTTCGGTTCTCCAACGTGAAGACAACGCAACACATCACATTACGGTATAATATTACACCCCACTTATGACGAGGCGGATGGACTGGTGAAACTGTTGTGTCTTCACTTGGGTATAGCCGCCACACGAGGGCGGAGACTCGCTCCACCAGCTGGTGTGAGGCGGGACTTAAAACTCTGTATGATAATTGTGATGATTTCCTTCACCAGTAGTGGCCAGCTGGTTCAAGAGGACCAGCTGGTTCAAGAGGACCAGCTGGTTCAAGAGGACCAGCTGGTTCAAGAGGACCAGCTGGTTCAAGAGGACCAGCTGGTTCAAGAGGACTAGCTGGTTCAAGAGGACCAGCTGGTTCAAGAGGACCAGCTGGTTCAAGAGGACCAGCTGGTTCAAGAGGACCAGCTGATTCAAGAGGACCAGCTGGTTCAAGAGGACCAGCTGGTTCAAGAGGGCCAGCTGGTTCAAGAGGACCAGCTGGTTCAAGAGGACCAGCTGGTTCAAGAGGACTAGCTGGTTCAAGAGGACCAGCTGGTTCAAGAGGACCAGCTGGTTCAAGAGGGCCAGCTGGTTCAAGAGGACCAGCTGGTTCAAGAGGACCAGCTGGTTCAAGAGGACCAGCTGGTTCAAGGGGACCAGCTGGTTCAAGAGGACCAGCTGGTTCAAGAGGACCAGCTGGTTCAAGAGGGCCAGCTGGTTCAAGAGGACCAGCTGGTTCAAGAGGACCAGCTGGTTCAAGAGGACCAGCTGGTTCAAGAGGACCAGCTGGTTCAAGAGGACGAGCTGGTTCAAGAGGACCAGCTGGTTCAAGAGGACCAGCTGGTTCAAGAGGACCAGCTGGTTCAAGAGGACCAGCTGGTTCAAGAGGACCAGCTGGTTCAAGAGGACCAGCTGGTTCAAGAGGACCAGCTGGTTCAAGAGGGCCAGCTGGTTCAAGAGGACCAGCTGGTTCAAGAGGACCAGCTGGTTCAAGAGGACCAGCTGGTTCAAGAGGACCAGCTGGTTCAAGAGGACCAGCTGGTTCAAGAGGACCAGCTGGCTTGTGCTTGGATGGGAGCTCTTTCTCTCTCTCTCTGTCTGTCTCTGTCTCTGTCTCTCTCTCTCTCTCGCTCTTCGAGGCAGAGATCTTATTAGCGAGACAATTTAATCAGCTTATTTAATCATAATATAATCTAATAAATATATGATACTCTTGGAAGACTTGGAAGAGAGAGAGAGGAGCTGCATGTGACATCATTCTGGAGGAGGACCTCGACACATTTCTCAAACAAACCAACAGCGAGACCACAGCTTGTCAGCGTTGTGACGTAGATGCTACGTTGTAACGACGCAAAAATAACTAGCGACACTGACGCTCTGGTTGCGTCGTGACGAGGGACCGTCACCCCGTCACTCAACACCTGAAGGACCTCGTCACTACCTGCTTCAGTCCTCGCACTCTTCCAGCACCACGGGAGCCACAACAACGTTTTCTTATAAGCCAGTTACACTATGACAGAAAATGGGAAGCGAACCAGGTGGTTTCTGCGAAGGTAAACTAAACTATCTTGTCAAATCGTCACTTGGAACCGTGTATGTGATTCCAAAGTCAATTCTGCGTTCTGTTTATGAATGAAAAAACAGTTCCATCCTTGCTCCCGTGCCAGGTAAGTCCTCTCCGGGCTCGCCATAGCCCGTGCTACTTGCAACTTTTGGTTCCCAGTAGCTGAATGTATAACACCCAGCGTGGCTCCCTCCCTCTCAGCGTGGCTGCCTCCCTTCCAGCGTGGCTGCCTCCCTCCCAGCGTGGCTCCCTCCCTCTCAGCGTGGCTGCCTCCCTCTCAGCGTGGCTGCCTCCCTCCCAGCGTGGCTGCCTCCCTCCCAGCGTGGCTGCCTCCCTCCCAGCGTGGCTGCCTCCCTCCCAGCGTGGCTGCCTCCCTTCCAGCGTGGCTGCCTCCCTCCCAGCGTGGCTGCCTCCCTCCCAGCGTGGCTGCCTCCCTCCCAGCGTGGCTGCCTCCCTTCCAGCGTGGCTGTCTCCCTCCCAGCGTGGCTGCCTCCCTCCCTCCCAGCATGGCTGCCTCCCTCCCAGCGTGGCTACCTCCCTCCCAGCGTGGCTGCCTCCCTCTCAGCGTGGCTGCCTCCCTCCCAGCGTGGCTGCCTCCCTCCCAGCGTGGCTACCTCCCTCCCAGCGTGGCTGCCTCCCTCCCAGCGTGGCTGCCTCCCTCCCAGCGTGGCTGTCTCCCTCCCAGCGTGGCTACCTCCCTCCCAGCGTGGCTGCCTCCCTCCCTCCCAGCATGGCTGCCTCCCTCCCAGCATGGCTGCCTCCCTCCCAGCGTGGCTGCCTCCCTCCCAGCGTGGCTGCCTCCCTTCCAGCGTGGCTGCCTCCCTCCCAGCGTGGCTCCCTCCCTCCCAGCGTGGCTGCCTCCCTCCCAGCGTGGCTGCCTCCCTCCCTCCCAGCGTGGCTGCCTCCCTCCCAGCGTGGCTGCCTCCCTTCCAGCGTGGCTGACTCCCTCCCAGCGTGGCTGCCTCCCTCCCAGCTTGGCTGCCTCCCTCCCAGCGTGGCTGCCTCCCTCCCTCCCAGCGTGGCTGCCTCCCTCCCTCCCAGCGTGGCTGCCTCCCTCCCTCCCAGCGTGGCTGCCTCCCTCCCTCCCAGCGTGGCTGCCTCCCTCCCAGCGTGGTTGCCTCCCTCCCAGCGTGGCTGCCTCCCTCCCAGCGTGGCTGCCTCCCTCCCAGCGTGGCTGCCTCCCTCCCTCCCAGCGTGGCTGCCTCCCTCCCTCCCAGCGTGGCTGCCTCCCTCCCTCCCAGCGTGGCTGCCTCCCTCCCTCCCAGCGTGGCTGCCTCCCTCCCTCCCAGCGTGGCTGCCTCCCTCCCTGTGTGGCTGCCTCCCTCCCAGCGTGGCTGCCTTCCTCCCTGTGTGGCTGCCTCCCTCCCAGCGTGGCTGCCTCCCTCCCAGCGTGGCTGCCTCCCTCCCTGTGTGGCTGCCTCCCTCCCTGTGTGGCTGCCTCCCTCCCTGTGTGGCTGCCTCCCTCCCTCCCAGCGTGGCTGCCTCCCTCCCTGTGTGGCTGCCTCCCTCCCTGTGTGGCTGCCTCCCTCCCAGCGTGGCTGCCTCCCTCTCAGCGTGGCTGCCTCCCTCCCTGTGTGGCTGCCTCCCTCCCAGCGTGGCTGCCTCCCTCCCTGTGTGGCTGCCTCCCTCCCAGCGTGGCAGCCTCCCTCCCAGCGTGGCTGCCTCCCTCCCAGCGTGGCTGCCTCCCTCTCTGTGTGGCTGCCTCCCTCCCAGCGTGGCTGCCTCCCTCCCAGCGTGGCTGCCTCCCTCTCAGCGTGGCTGCCTCCCTCCCTGTGTGGCTGCCTCCCTCCCTGTGTGGCTGCCTCCCTCCCTGTGTGGCTGCCTCCCTCCCTGTGTGGCTGCCTCCCTCCCAGCGTGGCTGCCTCCCTCCCAGCGTGGCTGCCTCCCTCCCAGCGTGGCTGCCTCCCTCCCAGCGTGGCTGCCTCCCTCCCAGCGTGGCTGCCTCCCTCCCAGCGTGGCTGCCTCCCTCCCTGCCTCCCTCGCATCAACTAATTAGACACATTACCTAAGTTTTATGTCTTATTTTTCCTTCTCTCATATTCGTAAGTGCTTCTGACACCCACGAAAATCTTGGGCTGTCAGTCGAAGGAGAAGACAGGAGAAGGAGATGAGGAAGGAGGAGGAGGAGATGAGAGGAGATTAACAACTGCCGATGATGGCCAGGCTGGAGCACAGCTGCAGGGAGATGTGGAGGGACTTTAATTGGCGCTCACAGCATCATTCTCACCTGTGATCAGCCAATTAGCAGCCGCTCTCACGTGAGGGATACGACCAGGTACTGAGGGTGTAACACCGACTGTTTTTGAGTATATTATTTTCATGTCCCACATGATATTGGAGTCGCCCCAGGAGGCCTGGTCGACGACCGGGCCTCGGGGACACTAAGCCCCGGAAGCACCTCAAGGTAGCCCTGTAATTATTCTAGTCATCCCTTTTAGCTGACAATTCCAGCCGATTGGCTGTGTCTTGCCATCAGCCAAGCCGCTGTCTAGGTGGGGTAGGTAGATAGCCTGTGGCTATCTCCTGAAAGGCGGAGCTTAGCTCCCGGTCTCCCCCCATATATATATATGCCCGTGAAACTGTACATTTGAGACATTGAGGAGGATAGTGATAGATCGCTAGTTGAGAGGGTCTGCAGATAGACTAGGCCTATCCCAGGCTGGGATAGACTGTATCAGCATAATTCCCCCCACCCCCCACCCCCTCTCTATGAAACTTAGTCTCAGAGACTTTGGCGAGTGAACTTTAAGGTGACGTGTTTTGTGGTTTCCAACTTAGGTATTGTGTGATGTTGAGGGCCAGTCAGCCGTAGTGGTCTCAAGGTCTTGTGTGGTGACTCAAATGTGTGTATTAATGTTGACATATTGAACATCAAGTATAGTGAGTGAATTATGATATCTTGAATAGTAAATATATAACTGATTAACCTATTTTTGGTAAATTGAATTTAATTCTGATCCCCTTAGATACTGGATTTTGAAAGCTAGAGAACACTCTCAAGTTTTAATGGCTTAATATTCTTGGTTATATGAGTTATATTGGTCCAGCGGGTATATGATAACATCATGATAACATTGCTGTGTAGACAAGTTCCATTCCTTGTCTTATAAATAACTAACTTGAATGGATGGTGGCAGCAACCTTCTATCTCTCTATCATTACTTCTACTTTTCTACTTTCCTCCTTGATCTCATTCTCTCTCCCTCTCATTCTAAACTTTCCCTTTCCCCCTTGACCACTCTTCCTCACACCTCCCTTCTATCTTTCTTTCTCCCTCACCCCCATGTCCACCATTTTGTCTTCTTTTCTTACTTTCATTTTGCGATACGTTAATAAGGGATGAGTGAGAGAGTGAAGCACTGAGAGAGGAACTGAGGCACTGAGAGAGAGAGTGAAGCACTGAGAGAGAGAGTGAGGAACTGAGAGAGAAAGTGAGTGAGTACTTTCTCATCTTCATTAACTCTGTCCTGCTTGGCCAGAGACAGATTCAGATCCTGAATCTGTCTCTATGTCTTTACCCGTTTGTCTGTGTCTGTCTAGCTACCTGTCTGTCTCCACATACCATCACCCGTCCCACCGGGAGCAGGAGGCTGTTCACGACTCATAAACTCTCACTTCTCAACCTCATTCCTCAGCAGAGGAGGAGGAGGTGGTCTTAGGCCTGAGGTCTGGTGATGATGAGGACACAGGCAGGTGTTTAGAACTTGCTGTGAATGGAACTTGTGTCACAACGTCTCGTGTCGCATATGTTCTCTGTTTCTGTTGCCTGGATTAGAGCCCAGTAAGAGCCCCACTAAGAGCCCCACTAAGAGCCCACCACTAAGAGCCCCTCACTAAGAGCCCCCACTAAGAGCCCAACAAACACCCATCTCCCTCGCCCACATCAACATCTGCTTGGGCGGACTTCATCAATATTGAGTTAAGATTATCAGAGTGGCGATTGTTGAAGCGTAACTGATAGTACTTTAAGGAGGGGTGGATCTCTCTCTCTGTCTCTCTCTCTGTCTCTCTCTGTCTCTCTCTCTCTCTCTCTCTCTCTCTCTGTCTCTCTCTCTCTCTCTCTCTGTCTCTCTCTGTCTCTCTCTGTCTCTCTCTCTCTCTGTCTCTGTCTCTCTCTCTCTCTCTCTCTCTCTCTCTCTCTCTCTCTCTCTCTCTCTCTCTCTCTCTCTCTCTCTCTCTCTCTCTCTCTCTCTCTCTCTCTCTCTCTCTCTCTCTCTCTCTCTCTCTCTCTCTCTCTCTGTCTCTCTCTCTCTCTCTCTCTCTCTCTCTCTCTCTCTCTCTCTCTCTCTCTCTCTCTCTCTCTCTCTCTCTCTCTCTCTCTCTCTCTCTCTCTCTCTCTCTCTCTCTCTCTCTCTCTCTCTCTCTCTGTCTCTCTCTCTGTCTCTCTCTGTCTCTCTCTCTGTCTCTCTCTCTCTCTCTCTCTCTCTCTCTCTCTCTCTCTCTCTCTCTCTCTCTCTCTCTCTCTCTCTCTCTCTCTCTGCAGCACGACTATGCCAGTCGCAATACGACTTCTGTTTGACTACTCAGAGTTCAAAGGCCTCGACCTGTGACGGCCGAGTGCATGGGAGGGAACACAGTTGGGTGGAAACATGGGAGACACCTTACATGGGATGAATGGCCTCCTTGCAGTAGGTCTCCCGCATGTTACTGGGATATGGGACCGGGGTGGGGGTAAAGAGGGGGGGAGGGGGGTACTGTGTCCAGCCGCCCAAAAGAAAGTATCAAAAAGACCTTTATAAAAAAAGACCTGTATCTAAGAGACCTTAATCAAAAAGACCTGTATCTAAGAGACCTTAATCAAAAAGACCTGTATCTAAGAGACCTTAATCAAAAAGACCTGTATCTAAGAGACCTTAATCAAAAAGACCTGTATCTAAGAGACCTTAATCAAAAAGACCTGTATCTAAGAGACCTTTATCAAAAAGAGAACGGTCCCATTTCTTTATCAATCAGTTAGTTGGTAGGAAACGCAACTGTGACATTCAAGTCCTCACTACGCCCCCTAAATACTCTCTCCATTGGTTGCCTCCTTTCCAATGTATGAAATTGAAATAAGTTTATTGAGGTGTAAATACACACAAAGGGATGTATATATATATACATCACAAACAATCAACATATTACCGAACATTCTGAGTGATAAACATATACATTTCTTCCTTTACACATGCAGTATGTTACCAAACGTACACACACACGTACTTGTATGACTAGGTACACAGACATAAGTTGTAATAGACATTCAAACAATTCAACAAAAGGTTACAGTCTTGGTACAAAATTCTTCTATCTCTCCAGAATATCATCAACCTTTCCGTTGTGACACATCCAGGCTATTTGTTCAGGAACAGTTCTTATCTCAGTGTTTCTATATACATTAATAAACGGACAATCAAGAACATAATGGGTGAGGGTGTGAGACTTTAACATAATGGCTGAGGGTGTGAGACTTTAACATAATGGCTGAGAGTGTGAGACCTTAACATAATGGCTGAGGGTGTGAGACTTTAACATAATGGGTGAGGGTGTGAGACTTTAACATAATGGGTGAGGGTGTGAGACTTTAACATAATGGGTGAGGGTGTGAGACTTTAACGTAATGGGTGAGGGTGTGAGACTTTAACATAATGGCTGAGGGTGTGAGACTTTAACATAATGGGTGAGGGTGTGAGACCTTAACATAATGGCTGAGGGTGTGAGACTTTAACATAATGGGTGAGAGTGTGAGACCTTAACATAATGGCTGAGGGTGTGAGACTTTAACATAATGGGTGAGGGTGTGAGACTTTAACATAATGGCTGAGGGTGTGAGACTTTAACATAATGGCTGAGGGTGTGAGACTTTAACATAATGGCTGAGAGTGTGAGACCTTAACATAATGGCTGAGGGTGTGAGACTTTAACATAATGGGTGAGGGTGTGAGACCTTAACATAATGGCTGAGGGTGTGAGACTTTAACATAATGGGTGAGGGTGTGAGACCTTAACATAATGGCTGAGGGTGTGAGACTTTAACATAATGGGTGAGGGTGTGAGACCTTAACATAATGGGTGAGGGTGTGAGACCTTAACATAATGGCTGAGGGTGTGAGACCTTAACATAATGGGTGAGGGTGTGAGACCTTAACACAATGGGTGAGGGTGTGAGACCTTAACATAATGGGTGAGGGTGTGAGACCTTAACATAATGGGTGAGGGTGTGAGACCTTAACATAATGGGTGAGGGTGTGAGACCTTAACATAATGGCTGAGGGTGTGAGACCTTAACATAATGGGTGAGGGTGTGAGACCTTAACACAATGGGTGAGGGTGTGAGACCTTAACATAATGGGTGAGGGTGTGAGACCTTAACACAATGGGTGAGGGTGTGAGACCTTAACATAATGGGTGAGGGTGTGAGACCTTAACATAATGGGTGAGGGTGTGAGACCTTAACATAATGGGTGAGGGTGTGAGACCTTAACATAATGGGTGAGGGTGTGAGACCTTAACATAATGGGTGAGGGTGTGAGACCTTAACATAATGGGTGAGGGTGTGAGACCTTAACATAATGGGTGAGGGTGTGAGACCTTAACATAATGGGTGAGGGTGTGAGACCTTAACATAATGGGTGAGGGTGAGATACCTTAACATAATGGGTGAGGGTGTGAGACCTTAACATAATGGGTGAGGGTGTGAGACCTTAACATAATGGGTGAGGGTGTGAGACCTTAACATAATGGGTGAGGGTGTGAGACCTTAACATAATGGGTGAGGGTGTGAGACCTTAACATAATGGGTGAGGGTGTGAGACCTTAACATAATGGGTGAGGGTGTGAGACCTTAACATAATGGGTGAGGGTGAGATACCTTAACATACCACATAGTTTAATAGTTTACACTTCGTGTCATTATCATGAACAACTGTCCCATATTCCCAGTAATATTTGTACCCAAGCCTGAACCACATGTGTACAGAGTCACTCCAAGCATTTCTCCTTTTACCATACGTGAAATGTTGGTGGTTTTGACTCACACACACCTGTAGTGTTGCATGGCTTGACTCACACACCTGTAGTGTTACATGGTTTGACTCTCACACACCTGTAGTGTTGCATGGTTTGACTCACACACACCTGTAGTGTTGCATGGTTTGACTCACACACACCTGTAGTGTTGCATGGTTTGACTCACACACCTGTAGTGTTGCATGGTTTGACTCACACACACCTGTAGTGTTGCATGGTTTGACTCACACACACCTGTAGTGTTGCATGGCTTGACTCACACACCTGTAGTGTTGCATGGCTTGACTTACACACACCTGTAGTGTTGCATGGTTTGACTCACACACACCTGTAGTGTTGCATGGTTTGACTCACACACACCTGTAGTGTTGCATGGTTTGACTCACACACACCTGTAGTGTTGCATGGTTTGACTCACACACACCTGTAGTGTTGCATGGTTTGACTCACATACACCTGTAGTGTTGCATGGTTTGACTCACATACACCTGTAGTGTTGCATGGTTTGACTCACACACCTGTAGTGTTGCATGGTTTGACTCACACACACCTGTAGTGTTGCATGGTTTGACTCACACACACCTGTAGTGTTGCATGGTTTGACTCACACACCTGTAGTGTTGCATGGCTTGACTTACACACACCTGTAGTGTTGCATGGTTTGACTCACACACACCTGTAGTGTTGCATGGTTTGACTCACACACACCTGTAGTGTTGCATGGTTTGACTCACACACACCTGTAGTGTTGCATGGTTTGACTCACACACACCTGTAGTGTTGCATGGTTTGACTCACACACACCTGTAGTATTGCATGGTTTGACTCACATACACCTGTAGCGTTGCATGGTTTGACTCACACACACCTGTAGTGTTGCATAGTTTGACTCACACACACCTGTAGCGTTGCATGGTTTGACTCACACACACCTGTAGTGTTGCATAGTTTGACTCACACACACCTGTAGCGTTGCATGGTTTGACTCACACACACCTGTAGTGTTGCATGGTTTGACTCACACACACCTGTAGCGTTGCATGGTTTGACTCACACACACCTGTAGTGTTGCATGGCTTGACTCACATACACCTGTAGTGTTGCATGGTTTGACTCACACACACCTGTAGTGTTGCATGGTTTGACTCACACACACCTGTAGTGTTGCATAGTTTGACTCACACACACCTGTAGTGTTGCATGGTTTGACTCACACACACCTGTAGCGTTGCATGGTTTGACTCACACACACCTGTAGCGTTGCATGGTTTGACTAACACACACCTGTAGTGTTGCATGGCTTGACTCACACACACCTGTAGTGTTGCATAGTTTGACTTCCCTCAATTCTATTTTCTGCCTTAATAGGACATAACATCAAACAAACATATTATAGTAAAAATATAGAATATCACTACGCCAAATTCTATATAAAAAAAGAGCATCGCTCTCCTAAAGATGATGAAAAAAAGAGCATTTTTCAGCCTGGGGGATAATTTTGAAATTAAATTTGTGGATGCGTGGGTGGGTTGAGGAGCGGTTGTCAGCCTTCACCTCCACGACGGTGTGGGGCTTCCTCGAGCGAATACAGATCTTTGGAGACGAAAATTCGATCTCTATTTCTTCCATTGGAGCAGCGAAACAAAAGGAGCCCTTCTAAGACACGTGTGGGAGAGTGAGTGAGTGCATGAGAGAAGGAAAAAGAGTGAGTGAGTGGGTGAGTGTGAGAGAAAAAGAGAGGCTTGTAAATGAGTGACAAAATCTATAAAGTTCAGAGAGGGAAAATGCCATTTTGGGAATCATGTTTGACTGTTTAGTGAGAATGAAGAGACACGTGGAGCCTAGCCCACAAGGCAGCCGGGAAACTTTCAGCTGTGGGGCCCA
>NC_091171.1:45270343-45280343 GCF_040958095.1 Procambarus clarkii
TTGTTCGACTTTTTATGTGGATTGCTTCAAGAATTTGTAATCTGTTTACATCTTGGGTTTTGTCTATTATACAAGTGATTTTAACTCAACATTTCTCTTGTTAGGGTGATGTCATGGGCTTGTCTCATTTGACCTTGGGGGGGGGGGGGGGGTGGGGAGCATCTGATTGAAGATGACAGGTCAGTTGCCTCGTCAACTTGACCATAAGGCTGTAAGCTTGATCATACTTAGATTGACAGCTGCATCTTTCACTGGGGCAGGTGTATATGTATACATCTTTCACGGGGGGGGGGGGGGCAGGTATACATATATACAAAGTTCGACGGAGGGTTATCAGTTTTCTTCGTCCTGTTTTTGCTTTGTTTACTAGCAATCAAACAAGTCCACTGACCATATCGACAGACAGAAGCCAACTG
Organism: Procambarus clarkii; assembly: GCF_040958095.1. Lineage (NCBI taxonomy): Eukaryota > Metazoa > Arthropoda > Malacostraca > Decapoda > Cambaridae > Procambarus > Procambarus clarkii. Next base: position 45,270,760 of record NC_091171.1, read on the forward strand.
AGAACCCATCACAGCAACAGCAGTCGAACGTTGGTATATATATACATATATATGTACATCTATATGTATATATATACATATGTGGCCAAGCACAAGCACCTGAAGGAGACAACCTCAGTGCTGCCCTTGTCTGGCTCGAGGTTCCACATGTGTGGAACATTGCATGGAACCTGAACTTGCAATACGTTACTCCTGCTTACCCTGACAGCCTGCATGGCTTATGGGGGGCACCTGCGTGAGCCCGGGATGGCACCTGTGGCAACCCGGAGGGCACCTGTGGCAACCCGGAGGGCACCTGTGGCAACCCGGAGGGCACCTGTGGCAACCCGGATGGCACCTGTGGCAACTCAGATGGCCCCTGTGGCAACCCGGATGGCACCTGTGGCAACCCGGATGGCACCTGTGGCAACCTGGATGGCACCTGTGACACGTGTAAGGATATGTGGCGATGTGTGGCCTTACATCTGGTTTTTCTGTCTTGTGCCACTTCGGTGGAAGGACCGTCATTATCACCTGTGTCTACACCTACAGCATCATCATCATCACTATTACCTGTATCAATATCACCAACATGATCACCACCACCACACTCACCATCACCATCCAACATAACAACCACAATCATCACAACCATCCCTCTTTCACTACCTCCCTCAGATCTTCCTCATTCCTTCATCACACACACACACACACACACACACACACACACACACACACACACACACACACACACACACACACACACACACACACACACATTCCAGACCTGACTGTTACTCCGGCCGAGGCAAGAATGCTCTTCCAGGCCTCACCCTGGAATGCGTCTCTACCGTCCAGACACAATGATGCGGTCCGTCCACACCCTGACATTCCTCCACACCTTCAAGGAGTAACAGTGTTGTTTCCAGACTTGTCCTCTGGAATTACAACTAAGAGAGGAGGTTAAGGTGCTGCTGTCATCCAGCTGGACCATCTTGTAACCCAAAGAGAATAATGTGTGCCTGGAAGTACCTGAAATATGTGTTCCTGGAAGTACCTGAAATATGTGTTCCTGGAAGTACCTGAAATGTGTGTTCCTGGAAGTACCTGAAATATGTGTTCCTGGAACTACCTGAAATATGTGTGCCTGGAAATCTTTTCTGAAATATTCTAGGACTCCTCTACTGGAACGTTTGATGACTCTTTTACTGGAACGTCCGGATCCTCTTTACCTAAAACGCCTGGAGCTTTCCTTCCCTGGAACGTCTAGAGACTCGAACCCCCAGAACATAGACCATCCTAGAGGTCATAACCTTGCTGGTCACTTGAAGACTATCCAAGTGTTCCAGCCCCCCTCTAAACATGTCCCTTCTCCAGTAGCAACAGTGAAATGTTCCAGAACAAGCCTCCAGCTTCCCGAATGGAATCACAACCACCTTACGAAGGACGCGGCAGATATTCCAGAACTTCCTGGAATCTCCTGAACTAAATCGATCCTGTTTATCGGTGAAATAATTTGAGAGTTCGAAATTCTTAATTACTGGAATATATTGCGACATTAGTACCACATAACTTATCAACTTTATCTTAATGTAACTATCAGTTAAGGTGTTCTAAGGAGTTTATATACAGTTTTCAGGCTTCAAATTGTATTCTTAAGCGATTTCTCTTCTTCAAATTTTTTTTTAGAAATGTATATGGCAAATATATATATATATATATGCGAAAATATGGAAAATAGTTCGTTGGAATGGGGATCCCGGTACTAAAAGAGGTTTAAAAGTTCATGAAAGTCCGTACATATACTTTCCATTCAACTCTGGAATACCATTTGAGGGCACGCGAGCCGTCTCGACAATTTAAAGCATATTGGAATCTTGTTTATTAACTTCTCAGACGGTGTTTAAAATATCCGGGCGGTGTTTCCAGGCCCAGCCAGCAACTGAAATACATTTTGGTCATGTTCCAGCCCCCAGCGATACCTTCCAGGCCAGACAGTTGAAGAGGAAACACCTGTCACGGTCCTCTGGATGGGCCGGAGAGACAGACAGACAGACACAGAGGAAAGGTGTATATATAGAGTTACTGGTAGAGAGAGAGCGGGAGACACTCTCTCTCTCTCACATTATCTCTGCTGATGCTAGCTGAGTAAGGCTTACTGATTACCTCTCTTGATTTTCTTTGGATCAAGAGTATAAGTTTATTCAACCTCTCTTTTCTTCTCTCTCTCTCTCTCTCTCTCTCTCTCTCTCTCTCTCTCTCTCTCTCTCTCTCTCTCTCTCTCTCTCTCTCTCTCTCTATCTCTATCTCTCACTCCCTCCCTCCGTCCCGTATCCTCTCAGCAGTCTGGAGTCTGGAGTATCGAAACGGCTTCTCTTAACAGTTTCTCTCTGAACACCATTGGCTGTCTCCTCTTAACAGTCGTTCAACCAGACAAGGTGTGTGTACTCACCTATTTGTGTCTGCAGGATCGAGCATTGACTCTTGGATCCCGCCTTTCCAGCCATCGGTTGTTTACAGCAATGACTCCGGTCCTATTTCCCTATCATAACTAGTTTTAAAATTATGAATAGAGTTTGCTTCCACAACCTGTTCCTGAAGTGCATTCTATTTTTCCACTACTCTCACGCTAAAAGAAAACTTCCTAACATCTCTGTGACTCATCTGAGTTTCAAGCTTCCACCCATGTCCCCTCGTTCTGTTACTATTCCGTGTGAACATTTCGTCTATGTCCACTCTGTCAATTTCCCTGAGTATTTTATACGTTCCTATCATGTCCCCCCTCTCCCTTCTTGTTTCTAGTGTCGTAAGGCTCAGTTCCTTCAGGCGCTCCTCATACCCCATCCCTCGTAACGCTGGGATGAGTCTCGTTGCAAACTTCTGAACCTTTTCCAGTTTCCTTATGTGTTTCTTCAGATGGGGACTCCATGATGAGGCGGCATACTCTAAGACGGGTCTCACGTAGGCAGTGTAAAGCGCCCTAAATGCATTCTTACTTAGGTTTCTGAATGATGTTCTAACTTTTGCTAGTGTAGAGTACGCTGCTGTCGTTATCCTATTTATATGTGCCTCAGGAGATAGATTAGGTGTTACGTCCACGCCCAGGTCTCGTTCTCGCGTCGTCACAGGTAGGCTGTTCCCCTTCATTGTGTACGTCACAGGTAGGCTGTTCCCCTTCATTGTGTACTGTCCCTTTGGTCTCCTATCTCCTAGTCCCATTTCCATAACTTTACATTTGCTCGTGTTGAACTCCAGTAGCCATTTCTCTGACCATCTCTGCAACCTGTTCAAGTCCTCTTGGAGGATCCTACAATCTTCATCTGTCGCAACTCTTCTCATCAACTTTGCGTCATCCGCGAATATCGACATGTAGGACTCTACGCCTGTAAACATGTCGTTAACGTATATTAGAAATAGAATTGGTCCCAACACCGATCCTTGTGGTACTCCACTTGTTACTGTTCGCCAGTCTGACTTCTCGCCCCTTACCATTACTCTCTGGCTCCTTCCTGTTAGGTAGTTCTTCACCCCATGCTAGGGCCTTTCCGCTCACTCCTGTCTGAGTCTCAAGTTTGAACAGCAGTATCATGTGCGGTACTGTATCAAAGGCTTTTTGGCAGTCCTGAAATATACAGTCTGCCCAACCATCTCTGTCCTGTCTTATCCTCGTTATTTTATCATAGAATTCCAAAAGGTTTGTAAGGAAAGATTTCCCTGTCCAGAACCCATGTTGATGTTTGTTTACAAACCTAATGCTCGCCAGGTGTGCAACAAGTCGCAGCCTAATTATTCTGTCAAGTATTTTACAGGGGATGCTTGTCAGTGATACAGGTCTATAGTTAAGTGCCTCCTCCCTATCACCTTTCTTGAAAATCGGTACAACATTTGCCCTCTTCCAGTAATTGGGCAATTCCCCCGACATAAGTGACTCATTAAAGATCCTTGCCAGAGGCACGCTGAGGGCCTGCGCTGCCTCTTTTAGTGTCCACGATGATACTCTGTCTGGTCCAACCGCTTTAGTTGTATCCAGTGTTGTCAACTGTTTCATTACCTCCTCTGCTGTCACCTCTATATCTGATAGTCTTTCATCTGAGTGTGTGTGTGTGTGTGTGTGTGCTCACCTAGTTGTGGTTGCGGGGGTTGAGCTCTGGCTCTTTGGTCCCGCCTCTCAACCGTCAGTCAACTGGTGTACAGATTCCTGAGCCTATTGGGCTCTATCATATCTACACTTGAAACTGTGTATGGAGTCAGCCTCCACCACATCACTGCCTAATGCATTCCACCTGTTAACTACTCTGACACTGAACAAGTTCTTTCTAACGTCCCTGTGGCTCATGTGGGTACTCAGTCTCCACCTGTACCTGTTCGGGTCCAGTTGTGAACATTCCATGGAAGCTGCTATTAAGGTCATCACACATTTCCATTACCATTTTCTGGATATTTATTTCCGCTTTCTCGCACCCTGGTCACTTGGTCGCTCACTGCCGTTGTCATTCTTGTAAGATGATGATGTTGTCGTCTTGGTTGTAGCTTAGCTTAAGAGGTAATGTAATTTTTAAAATTTCTTCCCGACGTTCTTCGTATATTTATATAATCGCTCGTAGCCCTAATGTATGTATATAGGTTTCCTTATGTTCTTTGACTTCTATTTTCCCTCCACTACTGTCTTTCTTCTTCTTGGTACTGTCCATTAAACCACTGGTTATTATGTTCTCTTCTACGTATTATTGTTGCTATGAATCTCTCTTCATCCTCTTTGCATCTCAGTTTAACTCTATCCATCACTTCCTGTACTGTCTTAATTCCCATCTAAGTTCTTCCTGCTATTGCATACCTCTCTGATTCTCTCTTACTTTTATGTAGTCTACTCTCCTTCCCTCTTCCCCCTTCCCCCTTCCCCCTTCCCCCTTCCCCCTTCCCCCTGACCCCTGACCCCTGACCCCTGACCCCCTGTCTTATGGTCAATGCTTTCAGTTCGGTTATAAAGTTAAATATCAGAACGCAATGGTCACTGGCTCCTAGTGGTGCCTCGTGCTCCAAGTTCTCAATGTCTTCCTCTGTCTGGAAGATCAGGATCAGGCTTAGTGTATCTTCTCCCCTTTGCTCTTGTGTCCTCTTACATGTTGAAGGTGTGTGTGTGTGTGTGTGTGTGTGTGTGTGTGTGTGTGTGTGTGTGTGTGTGTGTGTGTGTGTGTACTTGTACTTACCTATTTTTGCTTGTGGGGGTTGATCTTTGGTCCCGCCTCTCAACCGTCAATCAACAGGTGTACAGGTTCCTGAGCCTATTGGGCTTTATCATATCTACACTTGAAACTGTCTCAAGTGTGTGTGTGTGTACTCACCTAGTTGTACTCACCTAGTTGTGCTTGCGGGGGTTGAGCTCTGGCTCTTTGGTCCCGCCTCTCAACTGTCAATCAACAGGTGTACAGGTTCCTGTGTGTGTGTGTGTGTAAAACTGCCTAAATGGTGTCTCGTCTTCCCAGTGCTCTTCGCCATATGACACTCTGAATCTGCTGACGGTCTTGGGCTCCACCACCTTCTCAATATATTTGTTCCAACCGTCTGTCACTTTGTAAGCAACAAAGAACTTTCCAATATGCACCTTTTGTTTCAAAAAATTCCCCCCCTTGTCAATTTAGTCGATTCCTATTACTATTTTGTATGTAGTGATCATGTCACCTTTTGTTCTTCAATCCTCCAGCTTTAAACTAATTCAGCACCTCTAGCCTCTTCTCCTAGCTCTTGTTCCTGAAGTCTGGAAGCCTTTTAGTAGCATTTCTTTTGCACCTTTTCAGTTTACTGATGTGCTTCTTCAGTTCTTCTTCTTGAGTTGAGATCATCTTCTTCCTGTGCTTCTCCTATTCCCTGTTTCCTCCTCCTCCTCTGCCCATTGATCATCTTTAAACACATAAAAAGAAAATGTCCTTACCTCTAAAAAAAAAAGTATATTCCCAGGTTTGTATATATCTTCTTTTGCGTGTGTACCTCCTGAGGAATGGGATCCAATTCTGCCATCACTCCCTGAGCCCGCCTCAAACCCTGCCTAAAGGAGATCCAATTCCCTTACCGCCACGTGGATTCTCTCCCTCTCTGAGAGGCGCTCGCTCCTGGACGAGCACCCCCCCCCCTCCTTCTTGGGTGTCTCCTTATCGGGAGGGAGGGAAGGGAGACAGACATTGATAGTGAGAGAAGCATGGAGAAGGATAGAGGGAAGGAGAGAGAGAGAGAGAGAGAGAGAGAGAGAGAGAGAGAGAGAGAGAGAGAGAGAGAGAGAGAGAGAGAGAGAGAGAGAGAGAGAGAGAGATATGAGGGTCGGGGAGTGGTGGAGAGATTCAGAATACAATTCCATGGTTATTCACCAATCATATATAAACCCAGGAGGGAGTTATGTGCCAGCCTCCGGTGTTGATACACTACCCAATAGACTTCCAGCTCCTGCACCACTCCTCTCCTCCTCTCGCTCAATGGAAACCATTCCTATTAAGTCCACCAATGATCTCGACAGACACTGGCCACTAGACACTTTATTATTATTAACATCTTTATTGACAAAATTATTTACAATTTTACCTAATCTGAGGATTTTGATAGTCTTATTAAAGTGAGGATAATGCTGGTATTTACTGTCACGCAGGACAGAGGGTCATACATAAGACAATAGGTCTAAACTGTAGGCGGAAGCACATATATATCATGGTTACAATCAATGTTTTAATGTGTGGATATGTGAAAACAACTTTCTATTGTGCACTGCCACACAAGGGCAGGAAATTTTGGATAAATTGTTAGGATGTCCAGAACACCTGAGTCAATAAAATAGTTCCACAGTTGGTGGTACAATAAGCCAGGAGGTCTAAAGTCTTTAACGGTTTCACACTCAACGATGTAGTGTTCTATTGAATGCATTAAAGGTTTATCACAGAGTTTACAATCAGAATATTCTGGTAGTGGCTCAGCCTCACTAACCTGCCAGATGTGTCTATAGCCAAGGCGAATTCGCGCAATGACTACATCACATTGCCTGGTCCGGTTACTGTGCTGACCATACAAATACCTATTATTACAAAACTTGTCATAACTTTTAATACTGCAGCTTTCAGGTCTCTGGGCATTTCTTAGTTCTTCTAAATCTGAATTAATTTCTTTAATTTGTATGTTTCTAATAATTGCATTAGATAGTCCAAAGTCATAATCAATGTTTTCTTTCCTGCAAGCCTCATTGGCCAATTGATCTACAAAGTCATGTTTTCCAACTCCAACATGGGATGAGATCCACTCAAATTTTATACAATAGTTATTATCATTGGCAAAAATTACATTCCATTTAATATTACAAGCTACTTCCGACATACATTGTGATGGGTTATTTAAGGACTGCAGAGCACTGAGAGATAATAATAATAAGGGTGAAAAACGGCAATAGACGGACATAGAATACACTATAGTGTTGTTTCGTTTTTGTAACTGAAAGCCTTAGAAAACGCGATGAATATTAAGTAGATATCATAGAAAGTGGGATAAAGGAGACGCAAGCACCATAGAAGATGGAGTTGGACACACGTAGGCCACAGAAAACCAGATGTGTTAGAGCAGATACTGCTCCAGACTGAAACGTACCGGATGTGACAAGGAAGCAATGAAAACATTAAAAAAAATAAACGTGTCTTAAAGAGTCGACAAAATGGCGGGAGCTGACATAAAAAAAAAATACTAAGATTACCCCTAAAAAATTTCAAAACCAAATATAACAGAAAGCCAATAATATTAACATTGGTAAAACACAAAAATAACTCAAAATACCGAGTGTTCTTTTTCACATTGAGGCTAAAGAACGCGATGAACACAAGACAATTGAAAGAAACCGGGAAGAACGGAGAAAAGAAATTGCAAAGCAAAACAAGATGAATAAGGCAGAGGAAACAAGAAGAGAAGGAAAGTAAAAAAAAAAGTCGTGTGAATTCAGAGTAAACGAGTAAATAAATAAATTAATAGAGAATAATCAACCACAAATAAGAGAATACGAAGAAATTGTTTCTTGACTTAATGTGTATAATTCAAGAATTTCTAGATATAATTAAATCTATGCAGCTGATGATGTCACAATAACGGGGCTCTTAGAGATGAAAATAAAAGATAATGATTCATCATTATTATATCTGAGTTTAAGTCGACTTAAGTAAAAAAAAAATTACACATGCATATTTAAATGCTATATTTTTTTTCGCATATATATATATATATATATATATATATTATATGTCTGCGCTCCAGCCACGTGCTTCTGTTTATCAACATTCGTCGTTCTCATTGTGTATTATTTTTACAAGTTAGTTTTGTCCTCGTCTCTTTTTCCTTTCTGTTTCATCCCTATTCTGTCCTCTTCTCTGTCTCTTCTATATTTAGTTGTATTCCCGCCATCGGTCAGCGCATCGCGCGTGTCAGCTGACGGGGCGTCGAGGTAAACACAGCGGAGGAATACAAAAGGCCTCACAACTGTCACCCAAAATGGAAACGTCAGCCTGTGCGCGCGGCATAAACAAGTTCGCAGATTTATACCCCTTTGACCTGAGGGAAGGGGGGTGGGTGGGGTGGGTGTTCTATCTTTCGGGAGTACAGAGGTAGGTAGGTAGGAAGAAATGGAATAGATAGGGGAGATGAGAGAGGAGGAAGAAGGAACTAGGAAGAGGAGGGGGGTCGTGCGATAGGGGAGATGAGAGAGGAGGAAGAAGGAACTAGGAAGAGGAGGGGGGTCGTGCGATGTAAATCACGTTGGGAAATCGACACAATCGACTTGAGAATGGTCCAGGACGGACCGAAACGTCGTCGTCCCTTCACTTTCTAGTGTGTGGTCTGGTCATCAGGTCGGGAAAGTCTCCATTTTGTCTATTTTTTTTAAGAGATTATGTGTACAAAGTTAGCTTAGACTCCTCATTCAAATGGCTCCAGGAATTCAAAAGATTTCAGGGGTTTTAAAAGACTCCAGTGGTGCACCGTTAATTCAGAAGGGTCCAGAACGCAGAGAACAGAGTTCACAATATTCCAGAACGCGGTGAGCGTCACAGGGGTTCGTGGAGACAGGCAACTCCCTATAATGCTCCAGAACGCGCGGAGAACTCCACCATCAGCTTCTAAAACTCATTTGGAGAGAGACGCCTAGCCTAGTGTCAGTCAGTGCCATAAGGACCCTTGTGCACCGGTACCTTAAGGACCACAGTCCAACCTCACCTCCAACCTATTCACACCTGTAGTGACGCGATGCTATTGCTCTGATGTTGCAATGCCTTTGAGGCCAGATGCAACAGGTAAATTCATTAGTCTCCCCTCCTCCTACCCCCTCCCCCCCCCCACCAGACCTGTTTGCAACAGACGCGACCCTCCCCCCCCCTTGCTCCCCCCTTCCCCTCCCCTCCCTTCCCCCCTACTGGTTCACAAGGGCATGATAAACACAACCGCCTGTTGCTGGGACTCTACTCGAGCCCTCAATGACCCATTTGTGTGTGAAGCCTCACGCTATTGTGTCAAGTTTGTGTGTGTGTGTGTGTGTGTGTGTGTGTGTGTGTGTGTAGGTGAGCGCGCGTGTGCGTGTGTGTGCGTGTTGGGGGGTG
>NC_091171.1:45285343-45287034 GCF_040958095.1 Procambarus clarkii
CCTTGCATAGTAGGCTGAAAAGTGCATACTGGCTACTAGGTACGACATATATATATATATATATATATATATATATATATATATATATATATATATATATATATATATATATATATATATATTACGCAGAACCTGGGCAAGAAATCTACACCTTTAGGTCGAAGTGTGGCACATACGTCAGACTAATTTTCGAATATGAAGCCCCCAGCGTAGATTCCTAATTATCTCCAAAGACTCGACACAAAACTGGAGAGAATGATCCCGTATGTCACCAGACTAGTTCCAAAGCTGAGAGGCATGAGTTATAAGCAACGACTGAAGATGTTAAGCACTACGTTACTGGAAAACAAGTCAAAGGAGACATGACCACGACATACAAAGTGTTCAGGTAATGTCGGAAAATCCGACACCATTTAATAATCATACAGATAATAGCTGTATTACCCACAAGTTACCCATAGAAAACGTAACTTGTATTGGAATTACCGTCTAAAGAAAAGCGGATATCATCACCACATACTATTATAATTCACCACCTATTATGGTGGGAATTATTCTTAAATACATTAGTCTTTGGACTTTACCATCATAAAAACATCTTATATAAATTAACTTAATTATCAATATTAAAGTAGAGTAAATGTGACCCTTCTATCACTTTCTGAAATCTGGACAAAGTAGGCCAGGCGAGAGGGAGGAAGGAGGGAGCCATTGTTGTGTCACCTCCGAGACGTGTGGAGCAAATTTAGCTCCTATCATTCTGGACAATGTCGGCCAGTAACGTCAATAGGATGGAGTGTTAAACAGCCATTGTTTATACGAGACCAGAGGCACACGGGAGCAAATACGGCTCCTGTTAATTTTACTTGGACGTAGTGTTATGGAAACCAAAGGTACCATCTCCAACACGATGTCTACAATTCAAGTTAAGTCTATCCGAAACCCGTTTATCATTCATTTATGGCCATTAATGTCAGGATATAGGGTGATCCGGTTAGATCACGTGGAAGCCTCAAACTAAAGGTAATTAAGCCAGGTCTTCATGTTCCATGTACTGTATAGTGTTTTCTCTGATATAGCTTGTCATATATAGGATTCTGGCTTCACAGTTAGCGCCCTTTTGACAGGTCAAGACGAGGAAGAGTTTGTGCACCAGTTACCTGGGTGATATGGAAGCTACCTCAAAGAGGATAATTTGGTGTCTACACCCTAGTTATACCTGGTGGACTAACCTGCTGTACTATAAGATAAGGAACCTCTTCAATGTATGTAGTTACTGTAGTTTGATTGGCTGCATACATATAAATATAAACCCCCCTAATGTGTAGAGGAGCGATTTGTGAGATTAAGAGATTATTGCAGAAATACAGTCCACTTATCATTATACAAATTGCTATCGAAGTATATAAATTAACGTAAATATAAATTCTATATAAATTCATATAAATTAAATAAATATAAATCTCACAGGTCGGTTTCCACATTATTTGGTCCTTCGAAACCGAATTATTTGGACCTTCGGAACCGGAATATTTGGTCCTATGAACCCACATTTGGTCATCTTAGTACCGGATGAACCAGTTAACCAGTGGATTCATTAAATATACTAGTGCAGTGTTATTTAAACAAAGGCCAGCCAGTCAAAGACGGAAGCGTAGCCTCGAGGGAGCTCAGGAGCCTCCCTCAGCCCA
>NC_091171.1:45287534-45312534 GCF_040958095.1 Procambarus clarkii
GAAGCGGCATCTTTATCCATATACTTAGAAGAAGCTGAGAGAGAGAGAGAGAGAGAGAGAGAGAGAGAGAGAGAGAGAGAGAGAGAGAGAGAGAGAGAGCAGCGAGGGAGAGGCAGAGAGAGTAGAGCAGGGAAGTCACGGCCTAAGTCGTAGGTGGAGTCGTAGGTGGAGTCGTAGGTGGAGTCGTAAGTGGAGGAGACCACTGAACCATAACCTGACCACAGACGGGTGAGTGGTCACCCACCCAGGAGACGCCGCACCACAGACGGGTGAGTGGTCACCCACCCAGGAGACGCCGCACCACAGACGGGTGAGTGGTCACCCACCCAGCAGACGCCGCACCACAGACGGGTGAGTGGTCACCCACCCAGCAGACGCCGCACCACAGACGGGTGAGTGGTCACCCACCCAGGAGACGCCGCACCACAGACGGGTGAGTGGTCACCCACCCAGGAGACGCCGCACCACAGACGGGTGAGTGGTCACCCACCCAGGAGACGCCGCACCACAGACGGGTGAGTGGTCACCCACCCAGGAGACGCTGCACCACGACTCAAAGTCCACCACAAATGGATACAAATCCTCCCAATCTATAATTTATCAAAGTTAATATATTCCCCTTTGTCGAGACTAACTTTATCACTGGCAACTGGAGGCCTCCAGGTACTGGTCCCTCCAGGTACTGGTCTCTCCAGGTACTGGTCCCTCCAGGTACTGGCTCCTCCAGGTACTGGCTCCTCCAGGTTCTGGCTCCTCCAGGTACTGGCTCCTCCAGGTACTGGCTCCTCCAGGTACTGGTCCCTCTAGGTACTGGCTCCTCCAAGTACTGGCTCCTCCAGGTACTGGCTCCTCCAGGTACTGGTCCCTCCAGGTACTGGCTCCTCCAGGTACTGGCTCCTCCAGGTACTGGCTCCTCCAGGTACTGGATCCTCCAGGTACTGGTCCCTCCAGGTACTGGCTCCTCCAGGTACTGGCTCCTCCAGGTACTGGCTCCTCCAGGTACTGGCTCCTCCAGGTACTGGTCCCTCCAAGTACAGGCTCCTCCAGGTACTGGCTCCTCCAGGTACTGGCTAATCCAGGTTCTGGCTCCTCCAGGTACTGGCTCCTCCAGGTACTGGCTCCTCCAGGTACTGGTCCCTCTAGGTACTGGCTCCTCCAAGTACTGGCTCCTCCAGGTACTGGCTCCTCCAGGTACTGGTCCCTCCAGGTACTGGCTCCTCCAAGTACTGGCTCCTCCAGGTACTGGCTCCTCCAGGTACTGGCTCCTCCAGGTACTGGTCCCTCCAGGTACTGGCTCCTCCAGGTACTGGCTCCTCCAGGTACTGGCTCCTCCATTTACTGGTCCCTCCAAGTACAGGCTCCTCCAGGTACTGACTCCTCCAGGTACTGGTCCCTCCAGGTACTGGCTCCTCCAGGTACTGGCTCCTCCAGGTACTGGCTCCTCCAGGTACAGGCTCCTCCAGGTACTGGCTCCTCCAGGTACTGGCTCCCCTAGGTACTGGCTCTTCCAGGTACTGGCTCCTCCAGGTACTGGTCCCTCCAAGTACAGGCTCCTCCAGGTACTGGCTCCTCCAGGTACTGGTCCCGAACCAAGTACAGGCTCCTCCAGGTACTGGCTCCTCCAGGTACAGGCTCCTCCAGGTACTGGCTCCTCCAGGTACTGGCTCCTCCAGGTACTGGCTCCTCCAGGTACTGGTCCCTCCAAGTACAGGCTCCTCCAGGTACTGACTCCTCCAGGTACTGGCTCCTCCAGGTACTGGCTCCTCCAGGTACTGGCTCCTCCAGGTACTGACTCCTCCAGGTACTGGCTCCTCCAGGTACTGGCTCCTCCTGGTACTGGCTCCTCCAGGTACAGGCTCCTCCAGGTACAGGCTCCTCCAGGTACTGGCTCCTCCAGGTACTGGCTCCTCCAAGTACTGGCTCCTCCAGGTACTGGCTCCTCCAGGTACTGGCTCCTCCAGGTACTGGTCCCTCCAAGTACAGGCTCCTCCAGGTACTGGTCCCTCCATGTACTGGCTCCTCCAGGTACTGGCTCCTCCAAGTACTGGCTCCTCCAGGTACTGGCTCCTCCAGGTACTGGCTCCTCCAGGTACTGGTCCCTCCAAGTACAGGCTCCTCCAGGTACTGGTCCCTCCAAGTACTGGCTCCTCCATGTACTGGTCCCTCCAGGTACTGGCTCCTCCAAGTACTGGCTCCTCCAGGTACTGGTTCCTCCAGGTACTGGCTCCTCCAGGTACTGGTCCCTCCAGGTACTGGCTCCTCCAGGTACTGGCTCCTCCAGGTACTGGCTCCTCCAGGTACCGGCCCCTCCATGTACCGGTCCCTCCAGGTACTGGTTCCTCCAGGTACTGGCTCCTCCAGGTACTGGCTCCTCCAGGTACTGGCTCCTCCAGGTACTGGTCCCTCCAAGTACAGGCTCCTCCAGGTACTGGCTCCTCCAGGTACTGGTCCCTCCAAGTACAGGCTCCTCCAGGTACTGGTCCCTCCAAGTACTGGCTCCTCCATGTACTGGCTCCTCCAGGTACTGGCTCCTCCAAGTACTGGCTCCTCCAGGTACTGGCTCCTCCAGGTACTGGCTCCTCCAGGTACTGGTCCCTCCAGGTACTGGCTCCTCCAGGTACTGGCTCCTCCAGGTACTGGCTCCTCCAGGTACTGGCTCCTCCGGGTACTGGCTCCCCCAGGTACTGGCTCCTCCAGGTACCGGCCCCTCCATGTACCGGTCCCTTCAGGTACTGGTTCCTCCAGGTACTGGCTCCTCCAAGTACAGGCTCCTCCAGGTACTGGCTCCTCCAGGTACTGCATGGTCCCTTCAAGTACAGGCTCCTCCAGGTACTGGTCCCTCCAAGTACTGGCTCCTCCATGTACTGGCTCCTCCAGGTACTGGCTCCTCCAGGTACTGGCTCCTCCAGGTACTGGTCCCTCCAGGTACTGGCTCCTCCAGGTACTGGCTCCTCCAGGTACTGGCTCCCCCAGGTACTGGCTCCACCAGGTACTGGCTCCTCCAGGTACTGGCTCCTCCAGGTACTGGCTCCTCCAGGTACTGGCTCCTCCAGGTACTGTCTCCTCCAAGTACTGGCTCCTCCAAGTACTGGCTCCTCCAGGTACTGGCTCCTCCAGGTACTGGCCCCTCCAGGTACTGGCTCCACCAGGTACTGTCTCCTCCAAGTACTGGCTCCTCCAAGTACTGGCTCCTCCAGGTACTGGCTCCACCAGGTACTGGCCCCTCCAGGTACTGACCCCTCCAGGTACTGGCCCCTCCAGGTACTGGCTCCACCAGGTACTGTCTCCTCCAAGTACTGGCTCCTCCAAGTACTGGCTCCTCCAGGTACTGTCTCCTCCAGGTACTGGCTCCTCCAAGTACTGGCTCCTCCAGGTACTGGCTCCACCAGGTACTGGCTCCTCCAGGTACTGGCCCCTCCAGGTACTGGCCCCTCCAGGTACTGGCCCCTCCAGGTACTGGCTCCACCAGGTACTGTCTCCTCCAAGTACTGGCTCCTCCAAGTACTGGCTCCTCCAGGTACTGGCTCCACCAGGTACTGGCTCCTCTAGGTACTGGCTCCTCCAGGTACTGGCTCCTCCAGGTACTGTCTCCTCCAAGTACTGGCTCCTCCAAGTACTGGCTCCTCCAAGTACTGGCTCCTCCAGGTACTGGCTCCTCCAGGTACTGTCTCCTCCAAGTACTGGCTCCTCCAAGTACTGGCTCCTCCAGGTACTGGCTCCAGCAGGTACTGTCTCCTCCAAGTACTGGCTCCTCCAAGTACTGGCTCCTCCAAGTACTGGCTCCTCCAGGTACTGGCTCCTCCAGGTACTGTCTCCTCCAAGTACTGGCTCCTCCAAGTACTGGCTCCTCCAGGTACTGGCTCCACCAGGTACTGGCTCCTCCAGGTACTGGCTCCTCCAGGTACTGGCCCCTCCAGGTACTGGCTCCTCCAGGTACTGTCTCCTCCAAGTACTGGTTCCTCCAAGTACTGGCTCCTCCAGGTACTGGCTCCACCAGGTACTGGCTCCTCCAGGTACTGGCTCCTCCAGGTACTGGCCCCTCCAGGTACTGGCTCCTCCAGGTACTGGCTCCTCCAGGTACTGGCCCCTCCAGGTACTGGCTCCACCAGGTACTGGCTCCTCCAGGTACTGGCCCCTCCAGGTACTGGCTCCTCCAGGTACTGGTCCCTCCAGGTACTGGCTCCTCCAAGTACTGGCTCCTCCCGGTACTGGCTCCTCCAAGTACTGGCTCCTCCAGGTACTGGTCCCTCCAGGTACTGGCTCCTCCAGGTACTGGCTCCTCCAGGTACTGGCTCCTCCAAGTACTGGCTCCTCCAGGTACTGTCTCCTCCAAGTACTGGCTCCTCCAGGTACTGGTCCCTCCAGGTACTGGCTCCTCCAGGTACTGTCTCCTCCAAGTACTGGCTCCTCCAGGTACTGGTCCCTCCAGGTACTGGCTCCTCCAGGTACTGGTCCCTCCAGGTACTGGCTCCTCCAAGTACTGGTCCCTCCAAGTACAGGCTCCTCCAGGTACTGGTCCCTCCAGGTACTGGTCCCTCCAGGTACTGGCTCCTCCAGGTACTGGTCCCTCCAGGTACTGGCTCCTCCAGGTACTGGTCCCTCCAGGTACTGGCTCCTCCAGGTACTGTCTCCTCCAAGTACTGGCTCCTCCAGGTACTGGTCCCTCCAGGTACTGGTCCCTCCAGGTACTGGCTCCTCCAGGTACTGGTCCCTCCAGGTACTGGCTCCTCCAGGTACTGGTCCCTCCAGGTACTGGCTCCTCCAGGTACTGTCTCCTCCAAGTACTGGCTCCTCCAGGTACTGGTCCCTCCAGGTACTGGTCCCTCCAGGTACTGGCTCCTCCAGGTACTGGTCCCTCCAGGTACTGGCTCCTCCAGGTACTGGTCCCTCCAGGTACTGGCTCCTCCAGGTACTGTCTCCTCCAAGTACTGGCTCCTCCAGGTACTGGTCCCTCCAGGTACTGGTCCCTCCAGGTACTGGCGTGCCCCCATCCCCACCACTCAGCTCTCTGAAGGTTCAAGATGGACATGACAAAGGTGTCAAAACTGGATTATATATCTTGCCAGTCCGCGAGTCAGATGACAGTTTGACAGACCTGTTGACCAGTCATGCTGTGCCCTTGACCCAAGAGGCCCCCCTGAGACGTCGAGGAATGGGGCCCCTTTGAGACGTAAGAGGTTGGGAACAGGGCCCTATTAAGAAGGGAGCTGCGAAATGACGGAACGATTCACAAAAAACAACGTGTGTGTGTGTGTGTGTGTGTGTGTGTGTGTGTGTGTGTGTGTGTGTGTGTGTGTGTGTGTGTGTGTACTCACCTAGTTGTACTCACCTAGTTGTGTTTGCGGGGGTTGAGCTCTGGCTCTTTGGTCCCGCCTCTCAACCGTCAATCAACAGGTGTACAGATTCCTGAGCCTATTGGGCTCTATCGTATCTACACTTGAAACTGTGTATGGAGTCAGCCTCCACCACATCACCCCCTAATGCATTCCATTTGTCAACCACCCTGACACTAAAAAAGTTCTTTCTAATATCTCTGTGGCTCATTTGGGCGCTCAGTTTCCACCTGTGTCCCCTTGTGCGTGTGCCCCTTGTGTTAAATAGCCTGTCTTTATCTACCCTATCAATTCCCTTGAGAATCTTGAATGTAGTGATCATGTCCCCCCTAACTCTTCTGTCTTCCAGCGAAGTGAGGTTCAATTCCCGCAGTCTCTCCTCGTAGCTCATACCTCTCAGCTCGGGTACTAGTCTGGTGGCAAATCTTTGAACCTTTTCCAGTTTAGTCTTATCCTTGACTAGATATGGACTCCATGCTGGGGCTGCATACTCCAGGATTGGCCTGACATATGTGGTATTCAAAGTTCTGAATGATTCTTTACACAAATTTCTGAATGCCGTTCGTATGTTGGCCAGCCTGGCATATGCCGCTGATGTTATCCTCTTGATATGTGCTGCAGGAGACAGGTCTGGCGTGATATCAACTCCCAAGTCTTTTTCTTTCTCTGACTCCTGAAGGATTTCCTCTCCCAGATGATACCTTGTATTTGGCCTCCTGCTCCCTACACCTATCTTCATTACATTACATTTGGTTGGGTTGAACTCTAATAACCACTTGTTCGACCATTCCTTCAGTTTGTCTAGGTCTTCTTGAAGCCTCAAACAGTCCTCTTCTGTCTTAATCCTTCTCATAATTTTGGCATCGTCCGCAAACATTGAGAGAAATGAATCTATACCCTCCGGGAGATCATTTACATATATCAGAAACAAGATAGGACCGAGTACAGAGCCCTGTGGGACTCCACTGGTGACTACACGCCAATCAGAGGTCTCACCCCTCACCGTAACTCTCTACTTCCTATTGCTTAGGTACTCCCTTATCCACTGGAGCACCTTACCAGCTACACCTGCCTGTCTCTCCAGCTGTGTGTGTGTGTACTCACCTATATGTACTCACCTATATGTGCTTGCAGGATCGAGCATTGACTCTTGGATCCCGCCTTTCTAGCTATCGGTTGTTTACAGCAATGACTCCTGTCCCATTTCCCTATCATACCTAGTTTTAAAAGTATGAATAGTATTTGCTTCCACAACCTGTTCCCCAAGTGCATTCCATTTTTCTACTACTCTCACGCTAAAAGAAAACTTCCTAACATCTCTGTGACTCATCTGAGTTTCCAGTTTCCACCCATGTCCCCTCGTTCTGTTATTATTACGTGTGAACATTTGGTCTATTTCCACTTTGTCAATTCCCCTGAGTATTTTATATGTCCCTATCATATCTCCTCTCTCCCTTCTTTTCTCTAGTGTCGTAAGGTTCAGTTCCTTCAGCCGCTCTTCATATCCCATCCCTCGTAGCTCTGGGACAAGCCTCGTCGCAAACCTCTGAACCTTCTCCAGTTTCTTTATGTGTTTCTTCAGGTGGGGGCTCCATGATGGCGCGGCAGCAATGTGTGTGTGTGTTTGTGTGTGTGTGTGTGTGTGTGTGTGTGTGTGTGTGTGTGTGTGTGTGTGTGTGTGTGTGTGTGTGTGTGTGTGTGTGTGTGTGTTTGGAAGCCGAGGCCCGGCAAGCACAGCCACACACTGCTGGAGCTCACGTACAGACGAGGACGTGATCATGACGTGTATGTTACCTGCGCTGATTATCTGTAGCTCTTGGTCCCCGCCTCGTGGACTCCTCAACCGATAATGTCTTTGGGAACATTGCTGACACCAAAAACATTATTTGATGACGCTTTTCTCAAGCAAATCAAGTCTCTGTGTGTATGATAGAATGATCCCACAGTCACTGTGTGTATGATAGAATGATCCCACAGTCACTGTGTGTATGATAGAATGATCCCACAGTCACTGTGTGTATGATAGAATGATCCTCGAGTCACTGTGTGTACGATAGAATGATCCTCGAGTCACTGTGTGTATGATAGAATGATCCCACAGTCACTGTGTTTATGATAGAATGATCCTCGAGTCACTGTGTGTATGATAGAATGATCCCACAGTCACTGTGTGTATGATATAATGATCCCACAGTCTCTGTGTGTATGATAGAATGATCCTCGAGTCACTGTGTGTATGATAGAATGATCCTCGAGTCACTGTGTGTGCGATAGAATGATCCTCGAGTCACTGTGTGTACGATAGAATGACCCTCGAGTCACTGTGTGTATGATAGAATGATCCCACAGTCACTGTGTTTATGATAGAATGATCCTCGAGTCACTGTGTGTATGATAGAATGATCCCACAGTCACTGTGTGTATGATATAATGATCCCACAGTCTCTGTGTGTATGAAAGAATGATCCTCGAGTCACTGTGTGTATGATAGAATGATCCCACAGTCACTGTGTGTATGATAGAATGATCCCACAGTCACTGTGTGTATGATAGAATGATCCCACAGTCACTGTGTGTATGATAGAATGATCCTCGAGTCACTGTGTGTGCGATAGAATGATCCTCGAGTCACTGTGTGTATGATAGAATGATCCCACAGTCACTGTGTGTATGATAGAATGTTCTCCAAGTCACTGTGTGTATGATAGAATGATCCTCGAGTCACTGTGTGTATGATAGAATGATCCTCGAGTCACTGTGTGTATGATAGAATGATCCCACAGTCACTGTGTGTATGATAGAATGATCCCACAGTCACTGTGTGTATGATAGAATGATCCTCGAGTCACTGTGTGTATGATAGAATGATCCCACAGTCACTGTATGTATGATAGAATGATCCTCGAGTCACTGTGTGTATGATAGAATGATCCTCGAGTCACTGTGTGTATGATAGAATGATCCTCGAGTCACTGTGTGAATGATAGAATGATCCCACAGTCACTGTGTGTATGATAGAATGATCCCACAGTCACTGTGTTTATGATAGAATGATTCCACAGTCACTGTGTGTATGATAGAATGTTCTCCAAGTCACTGTGTGTATGATAGAATGATCCTCGAGTCACTGTGTGAATGATAGAATGATCCTCGAGTCACTGTGTGTATGATAGAATGATCCTCGAGTCACTGTGTGAATGATAGAATGATCCCACAGTCACTGTGAAATACTCTGTCAGCTTCCGTTATTGAAAATGAATTTCAGATATATTCTACCGGAACGTGAGAATTAAATTTGCAGCCTAAATCAAGGAGCGTTGATTTTCTCTACGTGCAGCGAACGCCTCCAACGAACGGCTCCAGCGAACACTTCGAGCGAACACTTCGAGCGAGCACTTCGAGCGAGCACTTCGAGCGAGCACTTCGAGCGAGCACTTCGAGCGAGCACTTCGAGCGAGCACTTCGAGCGAGCACTTCGAGCGAACACTTCGAGCGAGCACTTCGAGCGAGCACTTCGAGCGAGCACTTCGAGCGAGCACTTCGAGCGAGCACTTCGAGCGAGCACTTCGAGCGAGGACTTCGAGCGAGCACTTCCAGCGAGCACTTCCAGCGAGCACTTCGAGCGACCACTTCGAGCGAACACTTCGAGCGAGCACTTCCAGCGAGCACTTCGAGCGAGCACTTCGAGCGACCACTTCGAGCGAGCACTTCGAGCGAGCACTTCGAGCGAGCACTTCGAGCGAGCACTTCGAGCGAGCACTTCCAGCGAGCACTTCGAGCGAACACTTCCATCGAGCACTTCCATCGAACACTTCCAGCGAGCACTTCGAGCGAGCACTTCGAGCGAGCACTTCGAGCGACCACTTCGAGCGACCACTTCGAGCGAACACTTCGAGCGAGGATCGTTAACATAGGAGCTCGGGGCTACGAGGAGGTGTTTCCTATTGTCATGGAGGCGCCGGAAGGCTGCTGGCATAATACCTACAGGAGACAATAGAGGCCGGAGTTTCCACCCCCTTTCCCTCCCTCTGTGCGTGTGCGTGCGTGTGCGTGCGTGTGCGTGTGTGAACGCACCTGTTGTCTGCCTATTTTACAAGTCAAAATAAGCCTCGTTCCCCTTCACTCCGGCCGCGAGGTGAGGCGAAATTTAGCGCGGGAAAATCTTGGATGCCCGTGTATTGGGTTGACCAATCAGGTGACGGGGCCCGCCTGAACCTCCTCGCTTGGTGATTGGCTCGCTGCAGTGTTGTTGTTGTGCGTCATAGGTGAACCCTGCTTTGTGATTGGAGACTGGTGGGTGACCAATCAGGGTGAAGCTGTCTTCACTAGTGTGACCAATCAGGGTGAAGCTGTCTTCGCTAGTGTGACCAATCAGGGTGAAACTGATTCATTGTTTCCTCATTTTCTTCACGAACAAAAAGAAGATTTCTTCTCTTTTTATTAGAATCTGCATATGGGGGGGGAGAAACGATTGGGCAAGTTTCCTTTCACCTGATAAGCCTATTCACTTACCTGTATAGGTATCCCTTGGAGTTGATCAACTGTTGTGGGTGGCATAAAGATATCTGTGGGTGAGTTTACCTTGTCCTCAAACCCCCCCAGAGTATAGAAAGCGTAAATATTCCGGCGCTCTAATCGCTCGTAATAGGCTGCATTTTTAACGGATTGGTCGAATCCGTGTGAAATACGACCTATTGGAACCGGAGTGTCGTGCGATGAATTTTATTTGGGTGTGGAATTGGATTATTTTGTAATGGCTTTGATGTGTTTTTTTTTTGTACCAGGGATGTAAGGGGGGAGGGGTTGGGGGGGGGGTGGCACACAAGGGCCTGAGCCTCGAACCCTGTCCCCTGTTGCTGGGACAAATCCGTTTCCATGTTGTCAGGTAAAAGGGGGGCTTTTTAGGGGGGGGCTTTTAAATTTCCCTTGTAGATATTTTTGATAGATATTACCCTCGTTATATATATATATATATATTTTGGAGGCAGACTCCATACACGGATTTAAATGTAGATATGATACCACCACTAGCACCACCACCACCACCACCAGTAGCACCATCACCCCCCCCCCCACCACTAGCACCACCACCACCACCACCACTAGCACCACCACCACCACCACTAGCACCACCACCACCACTAGCACCACCACCACCACTAGCACCACCACCACCACTAGCACCACCACCACCAGTAGCACCATCACCCCCCCCACCACTAGCACCACCACCACCACCACCACTAGCACCACCACCACCACCAGTAGCACCATCACCCCCCCCCCACCACTAGCACCACCACCACCACCACTAGCACCACCACCACCACCACTAGCACCACCACCACCACTAGCACCACCACCACCACCAGTAGCACCATCACCCCCCCCCCACCACTAGCACCACTACCACCACAACAACTAGCACCACCACCTTTACCTTGAGGTTACCTTGAGGTGCTTCCGGGGCTTAGCGTCCCCGCGGCCCGGTCGTCGACCAGGCCTCCCTGTTGCTGGACTGATCAACCGGGCTGTTAGACGCGGCTGCTCGCAGCCTGACGTATGAGTCACAGCCTGATTGATCAGGTATCCTTTGGAGGTGCTTATCCAGTTCTCTCTTGAACACTGTGAGGGGTCTGCCAGTTATGCCCCTTATGTGTAGCGGAAGCGTGTTGAACAGTCTCGGGCCTCTGATGTTGATAGAGTTCTCTCTCAGAGTACCTGTTGCACCTTTGCTTTTCAACGGGGGGTATTCTGCACATCCTGCCATGTCTTCTGGTCTCATGTGATGTTATTTCTGTGTGCAGGTTTGGGACCAGCCCCTCAATTATTTTTCACGTGTAAATTATTATGTATGTCTCCCGCCTGCGCTCAAGGGAGTACAGTTTTAGGCTCTTTAGTCGGTCCCAGTAATTTAGATGTTTTACTGAGTGGATTCTAGCAGTAAAGGATCTCTGCACGCTCTCCAGGTCAGCAATTTCTCCAGCTTTGAAAGGGGCTGTCATTGTGCAGCAGTACTCCACTCTAGAGAGCACAAGCGTTTTGAAAAGTATCATCATCGGTATAGCATCTCTAGTGTGAAAAGTTCTTGTTATCCAACCTGTCATTTTTCTTGCAGTTGTGACGGCTACTTTATTGTGTTCTTTAAAGGTGAGGTCTTCCGACATGAGTACACCCAGATCCTTTACATTGCCTTTTCCTTCTATGTTATGATTTGCCTGAGTTTTGTACGTGGTTTCTGCTTTAATATTTTCAATTTTTCCATAGCGCAGGAGCTGGAACTTATCTTCGTTAAACACCATATTATTTTCTGTAGCCCATAGAAAGACCTGATCTACACCTGACTGGAGGTTTGCTGTGTCCTCTATGTTGTCTACTCTCATGAAGATCCTAGTGTCATCTGCGTCACCACCACCACAACTAGCACCACCACCACAACTAGCACCACCACCACCACCACAACTAGCACCACCACCACAACTAGCACCACCACCACCACCACAACTAGCACCACCACCACAACTAGCACCACCACCACAACTAGCACCACCACCACAACTAGCACCACCACCACAACTAGCACCACCACCACAACTAGCACCACCACCACAACTAGCACCACCACCACAACTAGCACCACCACCACAACTAGCACCACCACCACAACTAGCACCACCACTACAACTAGCACCACCACCACAACTAGCACCACCACCACCACCACCACCACCACCACAACAACTAGCACCACCACCACAACTAGCACCACCACCACAACTAGCACCACCACCACCACCACCACCACAACAACTAGCACCACCACCACAACTAGCACCACCACCACAACTAGCACCACCACCACAACTAGCACCACCACCACAACTAGCACCACCACCACAACTAGCACCACCACCACAACTAGCACCACCACCACAACTAGCACCACCACCACAACTAGCACCACCACCACCACAACTAGCACCACCACCACAACTAGCACCACCACCACAACTAGCACCACCACCACAACTAGCACCACCACCACAACTAGCACCACCACCACAACTAGCACCACCACCACAACTAGCACCACCACCACAACTAGCACCACCACCACAACTAGCACCACCACCACAACTAGCACCACCACAACAACTAGCACCACCACCACAACTAGCACCACCACCACAACTAGCACCACCACCACAACTAGCACCACCACCACAACTAGCACCACCACCACAACTAGCACCACCACCACAACTAGCACCACCACCACAACTAGCACCACCACCACAACTAGCACCACCACCACCACCACCACCACAACAACAACTAGCACCACCACCACAACTAGCACCACCACCACAACTAGCACCACCACCACAACTAGCACCACCACCACAACTAGCACCACCACCACAACTAGCACCACCACCACAACTAGCACCACCACCAAAACTAGCACCACCACCACAACTAGCACCACCACCACCACCACAACTAGCACCACCACCACAACTAGCACCACCACCACCACCACCACCACCACAACTAGCACCACCACCACAACTAGCACCACCACCACAACTAGCACCACCACCACAACTAGCACCACCACCACAACTAGCACCACCACCACAACTAGCACCACCACCACAACTAGCACCACCACCACAACTAGCACCACCACCACAACTAGCACCACCACCACCACCACCACCACAACAACTAGCACCACCACCACAACTAGCACCACCACCACAACTAGCACCACCACCACCACCACAACTAGCACCACCACCACAACTAGCACCACCACCACCACCACCACCACAACTAGCACCACCACCACAACTAGCACCACCACCACAACTAGCACCACCACCACAACTAGCACCACCACCACAACTAGCACCACCACCACAACTAGCACCACCACCACAACTAGCACCACCACCACAACTAGCACCACCACCACAACTACTACTTCCATCTTCACAGTAAAAAGAGTCAGAAGAAATTACAAACAAACGGACACAAAACTCCGATAATCCAATACTTACAAAATTGGACCCGACGACGGTGTGACCGGGGGGGGGGGTGACGGGGGTGACGGGGGGTGACAGGGGTGTGTGACGGGGGGGGGGTGCTTGGGGGGAATTAGGGAGAGAGGGAGAGACTGGGGAGGGAAAAAGAAAATAGGAAGAGTGTAAAATGGAAAAGAAGATGGAAACAGTTATATAAAGAGAGGGGAAAGAGGGAGTGAGGGGAAACTCGAGATGTAAACAGGACAAACAGTAAGGGTAGGGAGGGAAGGAGGGAGGGAAGGAGGGAGGGAAGACATAACTCGTGTCCCGTCACGGATACCATAAAGACCAATGTGTACTAATGATCCAGTTGGCTGTTGGGTCTAAGTCTCCCTATATGGGTTGGTGGGGGGGGGGGGGGGGGGTGACGCCCGACCCCCAGGTGACAGGCAGGGCAGGGGTAGACCTGCGCAGTGTCGGACACACTGCCCTTACACACCTGATCTACACACACACACACACCTGACCTACACCCATAATCACCTCGCCCTCAAAACGATCTAATTTTTCACTCAAATACTCCAAGGTCTCTCCGGACCAAGGACCAGTTTGACACTTACGTGGTCCAACTGGTTCATATCCAGCTCAGAGGACCCCACGCTGCTCCAAAATAAAGGACTTCTCGGACCTTCTCTCTGACTGGACTCCCCACCTCGAAGGTCCTAGTTTGACCGCCCTGGACCTGCAGTCACCTCTCCCTCGTTACATCTAGTCACCACAACTATTCCAACTGCCTCAGATCCGTGAATCACCTCATCAACACAACCTAAATAGCCATATAGCCATTGTTTCCAGAACCAACAGAAAGATGATAAGGACGAGATTTCACATGGCCTAACCCCGTAGGGGGTGAGCAGATCCATCTTAATCCTACCCCCCCCCCCTTGAAATACTGCCCAATCGCTTCCTCCACTCAGTCAGTCATATTCATCAGCATCAGTTGGAAAGAGTTAAGATATTTTCTACCAGCTATATATACAATATTTATATTTAGCGTAAGGCCCCATTAACCTGTAAGTTATTCTTATTGAGGTCACCGCAATAGCTTGCTGACCAAGCAGGTAGTAACTTAAGTCGTAGAACAAGGCTAACGTAGAACATGGCTAACGTAGAACATGGCTAACGTAGAACAAGACTAACGTAGAACAAGACTAACGTAGAACAAGACTAACGTAGACTCGGTATTTACACACACAGAGAAGCTAGATATATAATTCTCAGCATATATATATATATATATATATATATATATATTATGTAGTGTTGGTGTTGTAATATAGGCTCCTGTTTATCATATTCTGATCCTGTGGCGAGTTTTGTATGAATTATTTATAGCCAGAATGTCGCATGATGTTTATAACACTAGACACTTGTGTATATATATATATATATATTATCTGTGACCAGAATGTTGCTGGGAATATTCTCTTTCCACACCCACACACCCACCACACCCACCACACCCACACACCCACCACACCCACACACCCACCACACCCACACACCCACCACACCCACACAACACCCACACCACACCTACACCCCCACATCACAACACCTACACCCCTCCACACCCACACAACACCCACACAACACCCACACAAGACCCATACTACACACCCACACAACACCCACACAACACCCACACAACACCCACACAACACCCACACAACACCCATACTACACACCCACACAACACCCACACAACACCCACACAACACCCACACAACACCCACACAACACCCACACAACACCCACACAACACCCATACTACACACCCACACAACACCCACACTACACCCACACAACACCCACACAAGACCCATACTACACCCACACTACACCCATACAACACCCACACACTACCCACACTACCCACAAATACAAACCAGACAGTTCTCCAACACGTAGGTGCCTCACCTATCCTCCTAGTCCATCCCTCATGCCTAGCCCTCCCCCCGTCCCACAACTTTGCTCGGTTCTGGAATACAAAATTTGATCCAAACACCAGTAACATTAAACGGAAGATGAGATTAATGATGGTTATTTGCATATGGAAGAGTGATTAGCATTTAGACAACATGAGCAGTGAGGCCTGGACGTGTTGAGGGATGGGAGGTTGTCTGTGCTCAACTAATTGTGGTTGCTAGGAGGTGGTTGGGTTGGGGTGGTGGGGGGGGGAGGGGGAGCTTTAGCTCTTTGGTTCCGCCTCTCAACTTCCAATTAATTGGTATACAGGTTCCCGAGCCTCTCTATCATGTATACATTCGAGGCTGTGTGTGTGTGGAGTCTGCTTCCACCTCCTCAGTTCCTGGTGTATAACACTTGGTAACTACTCTGGCACTGGTGTCAGAGTGCCTCTTCTGATGCCTCTGTGCCTCATTTGGGTACTCGGTTTCCTCCTGTGTGTTCTGGTGAGAGCAACACTTATGGTAGCTGTATGTATCTAACCTATCAATTCCCCCCTTGAGAATTTTGTAGGTGAGTGGTGTTTGTAGTGGTGGTGGTGAGTGTGGGTGGTGGTGAGTGTGGGTGGTGGTGAGTGTGGGTGGTGGTGAGTGTGGGTGGTGGTGAGTGAGGGTGGTGGTGAGTGTGGGTGGTGGTGAGTGTGGGTGGTGGTGAGTGAGGGTGGTGGTGAGTGTGGGTGGTGGTGAGTGTGGGTGGTAGTGAGTGTGGGTGGTGGTGAGTGTGGGTGGTGGTGAGTGTGGGTGGTAGTGAGTGTGGGTGGTGGTGAGTGAGGGTGGTGGTGAGTGTGGGTGGTGGTGAGTGTGGGTGGTGGTGAGTGTGGGTGGTGGTGAGTGAGGGTGGTGGTGAGTGTGGGTGGTAGTGAGTGTGGGTGGTAGTGAGTGTGGGTGGTGGTGAGTGTGGGTGGTAGTGAGTGTGGGTGGTAGTGAGTGAGGGTGGTAGTGAGTGAGGGTGGTGGTGAGTGTGGGTGGTAGTGAGTGAGGGTGGTGGTGAGTGAGGGTGGTGGTGAGTGTGGGTGGTGGTGAGTGTGGGTGGTGGTGAGTGAGGGTGGTGGTGAGTGTGGGTGGTAGTGAGTGAGGGTGGTGGTGAGTGTGGGTGGTGGTGAGTGAGGGTGGTGGTGAGTGTGGGTGGTAGTGAGTGAGGATGGTGGTGAGTGAGGGTGGTGGTGAGTGTGGGTGGTAGTGAGTGAGGGTGGTGGTGAGTGTGGGTGGTGGTGAGTGAGGGTGGTGGTGAGTGTGGGTGGTAGTGAGTGAGGGTGGTGGTGAGTGTGGGTGGTAGTGAGTGAGGGTGGTGGTGAGTGTGGGTGGTAGTGAGTGTGGGTGGTGGTGAGTGAGGGTGGTGGTGAGTGTGGGTGGTGGTGAGTGTGGGTGGTGGTGAGTGAGGGTGGTAGTGAGTGTGGGTGGTGGTGAGTGTGGGTGGTGGTGAGTGTGGGTGGTGGTGAGTGAGGGTGGTGGTGAGTGTGGGTGGTAGTGAGTGAGGGTGCTGGTGAGTGTAATTACCTAACTGTAGTTACAGGTTGAGAGCTACGCTCGTGGTGTCCCGTCTTCCCAGCACCCTGTCATATAACGCTTTGAAACTACTGACGGTCTTGGCCTCCACCACCTTCTCACCTAACTTGTGCCAACCGTCTACCACTCTGTAAGCAACAGAGAACTTTCTAATATTTTTCAGTACCTTTGCTTCCTTAGCATGAATCTATGACCTTGTTCTTGAAATTGCTGGTTTTAAGAATGTCAGTTTTTGTCCATTCCTGTTACTATTTTGTATGTAGTGATCATATCATCTCTTTTTCTTCTATCTTCTAGCCTTGGCATATATAACGCCTCTAGCCTCTCCTCGTACCTCTTGTTTTTCCATTCCGAAAAGCAATTTTGTAGCATGTCTTTGCACCTTTTCCAGTTTCCTTATGTGGTTCCAGAGATTTGGGCACCATACAACTGCTGCATATTCCAATCTTGGTCTCTCAAAAGTCATGAACAGTTTCTTTAGTGTTTCACCGTCTACATAATTAAAAGCAAGTCTGAAGTTGGAAAGCGAGGCTCACGCTCCTCTCTCAATGTTCTTTACGTGTTCCTCTGCCGTTATTTATTAGAGTTCTGTAATTCCTTTCCACATAATTTGTAAGTTGTGTGTGTGGTCTATTTTCTCTTATTCCACATTCCGTAACATGGCATTTATTCACGTTGAAATCCATTAGCCACCTGGTGCTCTAAACACATTCATTTGTCTAGGTTATCTTGAAGAGCAAGACAATAGTCTAAGTCTCTTCATCTTCTCTAGTAGCTTAGCGTCATCAGCAAAGATGTTCATATAATTCTATATTCCTTCTGTTAGATCGTTTATATAGAGGATGAAGACACCTCTATATATTCTACGGTGCTCTCTGTAGGATTCTAGGATTCTCTATTCTAGGATCATTGTCTTGGATTCTCTGAAAACCTTATTTTGCATAAACACACTTTGGAGTTGTTCATTTAGTGTTTCACACATTTCCTTTTCATTCTCTGGGAAGCTTTCCTCCCCCCCCCCCTTTTCAGTCTCTGGATTTTACCCTTTACATGAAGCTTATCTTGAGAGGTTATCTTGTGATGATTTCGGGGCTTTAGTGTCCCCGCGGCCCGGTCTTCGACCAGGCCTCCACCCCCAGGAAGCAGCCCGTGACAGCTGACTAACACCCAGGTACCTATTTTAATGCTAGATAATAGGGGCATAGGAAACTCTGCCCATTGTTTCTCGCCAGCGCCCGGGATCGAACCTGGAACTACAGGATCACAAGTCCAGCGTGCTGTCCGCTCGGCCGACCGGCTCCCCTTATTTTGCTTGCTTGCTTTTAATGATTTTATAGAAATGGCCAGGATCTGTTTTATATTTGTCCGCTACCAGTTCCTGAAGGCTCCTTTCTGCCTCTCTACTGAGTAGCTGTTTCTTGCTTATTTCTAATGCTGGTACTTGAGGATTAGACCTCTTCTTATATTGTACCCATTTTCTTGTCTTTTTTACAATTATTATTACAATTATTACCTAACCTATAATAGGTATAGGTTAAGTAATAATTGTAATTACGAAGCAATAAGATGCTTATCTTAAGATACTAACAAGGTTAGGTAAGGTCGGTGTTTTCTATGACTCTTTTTAAGGGTATCTATTATGTTTAGTATATCACCTATGCACGTAGTTAATAAGTCAATATTGACTTTACGAATTTGCGAGAACGGGTTGCTTTTTTCTTATCTGGCCCTCTCACGATTTCTGTCAAACCAATCCTCTTTTGTGATTCTGCATGATTTGGTATATATTTTGGTGTGCCTCCGTCATATATTTCACAGAATTTGGCATACATCTCATTTACTTCCTTGCCTAGTAACAAGTGTTTAGTTTAGTTCAATTATTATGCACCCCATACCAATCTTGTGGGCGATAGTGGAAAGGGTTACAGAGGCACATAATGGGCTCAGGGACTGAACCTCACAATTCATTTAGCTAAGCAAGTTACAATCTTGATGAGCTAGTTACAAAATTCAGTATAAGTTGTCACATTAACAATGGGTTCGAGATCGACCACAAGTACAGTTTCTAAATTAAGCAACTCTCTAAGATGATTGCAAATTTGCCTGTCCAAATGTCCTCCGTTCTTGCTTCGTAGGCTTCCCAGTCTATTGAATTCAAGTTAAGGTCTCTTAATACCAACAATTGTGATTTATCTTTATCTGCTCTTATCATAATAATAATAGCGACGGCTGGACGGTAGAGCGACGCTATCGCTTCATGCAGGTCGGCGTTCAATCCCCGACCGTCCAAGTGGTTGGATACCATTCCTTCCCCCCCTTCCCATCCCAAATCCTTATCCTGACCCCTTCCAAGTGCTATATAGTCGTAATGACTTGGCGCTTTCCCCCTGATAGTTCCCATCCCTTGGCTCTTACTACAGCCACTCTTATGGCCATTATGAGGCTCTCTTGTTTGTCACCCAGCTCTCTTTCTTGTCACCCAGCTCTCTTTCTTGTCACCCAGCTCTCTTTCTTGTCACCCAGCTCTCTTTCTTGTCACCCAGCTCTCTTTCTTGTCACCCAGCTCTCTTTCTTGTCACCCAGCTCTCTTTCTTGTCACCCAGCTCTCTTTCTTGTCACCCAGCTCTCTTTCTTGTCCCTGTGTTGCTTGCTGCTGGGCTGAAGGCATTTACAATTATCAGTTTATCATCCTCATTCCAAACTTGCTGGGCCATTTTGACCTGATTTAAATTATTTTCCTCAAGTTTCATCTCTGTTATCGCGACAATATCTGACACTTTAGGCTGAATTATATATTTAATTCCATTATAGGTTTACCTGCAATCGACTGTACGACATTTATATATTCGTATTTAGATGGTTTCGCTTCAAAGTGGCTAAGTTTAGACCTTCTAAGATGGTTTTGGTTGTGCTTTTCTCTGTCTTCCTTTGAGAGGTCTCGGCTTTATTATCCAAGTTATCCATCATCATCATTCTTCAGAATGATGATGATGGGTCATCATCATCATCAGAATGTCATTTTGACATTCCTAAGCCCTTTATCACTAGTTTTCTTTCAGTAAATGTTTCCCACCCCAAAAAAAGGGCGATTTTTAGGTCTCATATTTGCCAATATTCCTACAATTACTGATATTTTTTTTTGTTGTGAGGCCTTCTTCTAAACCTATTATTTACTCCATGATTAATGCAGAAAATTATTAGGCTCATGTGGCCCCCACAAAGTGAGGTGATTCGATGAAATATCTATGTAGAAGCTTACCATCAACTGCTGTCGGGATGTTGGGGAAATAGCCTCGGCTACCAATGTTTTTTGGTACAGTCACGGTTGGTCGAGTGGTTAAAGAACCGGGTACGCCATGGTGCATAGTGCTCCTGGCTGTCTGGGTTCGAATCCTTCTGGGGTGTGTGGAGTTTTCAGTTTATATATATATATATATATATATATATATATATATATATATATATATATATATATATATATATATATATATATATATATATAATATATATATATATATATATATATATATATAATATATATATATATATATATATAATATATATATATATATATATATATATATATATATATATATATATATATATATATATATATATAATAATATTTTCTAGGATTCCTTAATTATGAAAGTCTAAATATTAACATATATCAGGTGAAGAGGGAGGGCTAATTAAACACGCCTCATCTAATTAAGACCAGCACACGACCGGAAGCACTCCAGCTCTTGGGGCCCGGCTCTCCTGTCCCGTCGTTGTTGAAGTCATCGTTTATAGTTAGCTCGTCCTTAATCATGGTCATTAGACCCCTTACGTGCAAAATATATTTTCCCAGTGGGTGAAAATTATTTGATGTTTTCTCAGATTTTCCTCCTTGGATGATATTGGAACCTCTCTCTCTCTCTCTCTCTCTCTCTCTCTCTCTCTCTCTCTCTCTCTCTCTCTCTCTCTCTCTCTCTCTCTCCCTCTCCCTCTCCCTCCCCCTCAGATCACAGCTTGTCTTATCTCCCTATGTTCACTACTCGTCCAATATCCAATATTAGTTTCCTGCAAAATCCCGCTTGTTTTTGTGAGTTAGCATCTTCTAGGAGCCCCAGAGTGTGTACTCACCTAGTTGTATTTGCGGGGGTTGAGCTCTGGCTCTTTGGTCCCGCCTCTCAACTGTCAATCAACTGGTGAACAGATTCCCGAGCCTACTGGGCTCTATCATATTTACATATGAAACTGTGTATGGAGTCAGCCTCCACCACATCACTTCCTAGTGCATTCCATTTGTTAACTACTCTGACACTGAAAAAATTCTTTCTAATGTCTTTGTGGCTCATTTGGGTACTCAGTTTCCACCTGTGTCCCCTTGTTCGTGTCCCACCCGTGCTGAAGTATTTGTCTTTGTCCACCCTGTCAATTCCCCTGAGAATTTTGTACGTGGTTATCATGTCTCCCCTTATGTTTTCCTGTCTGTTTTCCTTTCTCCCCTGTCTTCCAGGGACGTTAGTTTCAGTTTCTTTAGCCTCTCCTCGTAGCTCATACCTCTCAGTTCCGGGACCAGTCTGGTGGCATACCGCTGAATCTTCTCTAACTTTGCCTTGTGTTTAACTAGGTTTGGATTCCAGGCTGGAGCTGCATACTCCAGGATTGGTCTTACATAAGTGGTATACAGGGTCCTGAAAGATTCCTTACACAAGTTTCTAAAGGCAGTTCTTATGTTTGCCAGTCTAGCATATGCCGCTGATGATATTCTTTTGATGTGGGCCTCTGGGGACAGGTTCGATGTGATATCGACCCCCAGATCTTTCTCTCTATTTGGCTCTTGCAGGATTTCACCTCCCAGATGATACCTTGTGTTTAGCCTTCTGCTCCCTTCGCCTAATTTCATTACTTTGCACTTTCCTGAATTGAACTTTAGTAGCCATTTTCTAGACCATTCCTCCAGTTTGTCCAGGTCATTAAACACAGAAATCACAATAGCCTGATGTATCAAATGAACAAATCCACAAGGGCCGTGACGATGAATTCTTATACCATGTCAACTCAGTCGATTAAGGCAGCGTCTGGGATGCTCTCGGACGTAGGTTCGAATCCTCGTCACGGCCCTTGTGGATTTGTCTAGGTCGTCCTGTAGTCTCTGTCTATCATCATCTGTATTGATTCTTCTCATAATTTTTGCCTCTTCATCAAGCATAGAGAGTCTATAAAGAATGAGGAACGAGTCTATACCCTCTGGAAGATCGTTTACATATATTAGAAACAGGATGGGTCCAAGTACAGAGCCCTGTGGGACTCCGCTGGTGACATCTCGCCACGCTGATGTCTCTTCCCCCTCACAGTTACTCGTTGCTTTTGTTTATTGTTTAAGATTCGCTACTTGGAACAAAAAGTTCCAAGTAGCACGGGCTATGGTGAGTCCGTAGTGGACTTACCTGGCACAGGAGCGCGGCAAGTAGCACGGGCTATGGTGAGCCCGTAGTGGACTTACCTGGCACAGGAGCGGGGCAAGTAGCACGGGCTATGGTGAGCCCGTAGTGGACTTACCTGGCACAGGAGCGGGGCAAGTAGCACGGGCTATGGTGAGCCCGTAGTGGACTTACCTGGCACAGGAGCGGGGCAAGTAGCACGGGCTATGGTGAGCCCGTAGTGGACTTACCTGGCACAGGAGCGGGGCAAGTAGCACGGGCTATGGTGAGCCCGTAGTGGACTTACCTGGCACAGGAGCGGGGCAAGTAGCACGGGCTATGGTGAGCCCGTAGTGGACTTACCTGGCACAGGAGCGGGGCAAGTAGCACGGGCTATGGTGAGCCCGTAGTGGACTTACCTGGCACAGGAGCGGGGCAAGTAGCACGGACTATGGTGAGCCCGTAACTTACCTGGCACAGGAGCGGGGCAAGTAGCACGGGCTATGGTGAGTCCGTAGTGGACTTACCTGGCACAGGAGCGGGGCAAGTAGCACGGACTATGGTGAGCCCGTAGTGGACTTACCTGGCACAGGAGCGGGGCAAGTAGCACGGACTATGGTGAGCCCGTAACTTACCTGGCACAGGAGCGGGGCAAGTAGCACGGGCTATGGTGAGCCCGTAGTGGACTTATCTGGCACAGGAGCGGGGCAAGTAGCACCGACTATGGTGAGCCCGTAAATAGTGTATGTTGTTGTTGTTGTTGTTGTTTTAGATTTGTTACTCGGTGTTTCCTGTTGCTTAGACACTCCCTGATCTACTGGAGCACCTTACTGTTTACTCCCGCCTGTTGCTCCAACTTTCGTAACAGCCTATTATGGGCGTGCGTGTTTGTGTGTGTGTGTGTGCGCTTATGCGTGTGTACTTACACAGTTGTACTTACCTAGTTGTGCTCGCGGGGATTGAGCTCTGGCTCTTTGGGCCCGCATCTCAACTGTCAATCAACTGGCGTACAGTTGATTGACCGTTGAGAGGCGGGACCAAAGAGCCAGTGTGTACTCACCTAGTTGTGTTTGCGGGGGTTGAGCTCTGGCTCTTTGGTCCCGCCTCAGTGTGTGTGTGTGTGTGTGTATCTGTGTCTGTGTGGGGGGGGGGGACAATACATACATACAAGGGACACGATGGCTATATATTCAGGAAGAAATAGTGTGTTTAAAGAGCGACATACGAACATATACAGAGACATACAAAGATATACAAAAGATACAGAGAGGGAGAGGGAGGGAGAGGGAGAGAGAGAGAGAGAGAGAGAGAGAGAGAGAGAGAGAGAGAGAGAGAGAGAGACAGAGAGAGGGAGGGAGGGAGGGAGAGAGAGAGAGAGAGAGAGAGAGAGAGAGAGAGAGAGAGAGAGAGAGAGAGAGAGAGAGAGAGAGAGAGAGAGAGAGTGAGGGAGAGAGAGAGAGAGAGAGAGAGAGAGAGAGAGAGAGAGAGGGGGGGGGGAGAGAGAGGGAGAGAGAGAGAGAGAGAGAGAGAGAGAGAGAGAGAGAGAGAGAGAGAGAGAGAGAGAGAGAGAGAGAGAGAGAGAGAGGGGGGGGGGAGAGAGAGGGAGAGAGAGAGAGAGAGAGAGAGAGAGAGAGAGAGAGAGAGAGAGAGAGAGAGAGAGAGAGAGAGAGAGAGAGAGAGAGAGACAGAGAGAGGGAGGGAGGGAGGGAGGGAGGGAGAGAGAGAGAGAGAGAGAGAGAGAGAGAGAGAGAGAGAGAGAGAGAGAGAGAGAGAGGGAGAGAGAGAGAGAGAGAGAGAGAGAGAGAGAGAGAGAGAGAGAGAGATACATCCAATGACGATAACGATAAAACATGACACCTGCTCCTGGAAGAAACGCAGCGAGTGGCTGAAAATGATCTTGAGAATAATGATGTGTACATCTTGGAGAGATGAAGACACTGTAGCAAGCAAGATCAGGCTGGAAGCTTAGGCCCATAGGCACATCTCTCACGCCTCGTACAGGCACAAGTTCGCTCCCATCTTGAGTATGCAGCACCTTCCTGGACTGCCTTAACCACCCATATCCCTCCCCAGACACCACCTCATCACTTTCTAGTTCTCCTATGGAGGGTCGTCACTGTATATCTGAGACGTTCTCGTAATTCTCCCAATCACTGTAAGACTTCTTCCAACGTCTGGAACTTCTCGGTAAGAAGTCTCTCTCGGGGTCTTGTAATGCTGCAGTGATCTCTTCAAGGGACTTGAGAGCTCGCTGATAGGACTGACCCGGTGCTCACAGGCTCACACACACAAATCCTTTCAAGTTACAACACTTGGAAAGTTATACTTTTTTGGCTTCCAAGTTCTTTAGTTCTAGTTGGGAAAGGACTTAAAATTAAGCTATGTGTACTTTGAACCTATGTAGGGTGGAGGGGGGATTTACTTAAATAGGTGGGGGGGGGATTTACTTAAATAGGTGGGGGGGGGGGGATTTACTTGTGGAAGCAACGTTTTATTCAATTTATTGTTATTTAATTATTTTTAAATTTGTAATTATTTATTTAAGTAAATTATAAGTTGATTTCATTAAGCAGTGGAGTGTATTTACAACTCCGCGCTACAAATGCCTTACAAAATTTTGGGTGAGGTTGCTTATATTTAGAAATTAACTAGATTAAAATTAATAAATTCATTAATTTAGTTAATTCTATTAT
>NC_091171.1:45317534-45335034 GCF_040958095.1 Procambarus clarkii
GGGCGAACAGTCAGTTAATTAAGGATTGGTGCCTATAGTCAATACTCCCCGGCCAGGATACGAACCCAGACCAAATCGCTGGCGAGGGGTGGTGCGAGTGTGTTACCACTGCGCCACCAACCTCCTTCCACCCTCTCTCTCTCTCTCTCTCTCTCTCTCTCTCTCTCTCTCTCTCTCTCACCGGACCTGTAAGAACAAGCCAAACATTCTCCAAGATCTACATCTTCCTCAGCCTGGTGAACCCGGCCGAAGCCCACACCAGGTTTTCTAAACAATTTGTACTTTTATAACTAAAGAGAAAAAACTCACCACGTTTTGTGGTACTTGTACCATTCTCAAATTTTCAGTGGTACTAGCTGAGGTACCACAAGAGAGAGAGAGTGAGAGAGAGAGTGAGAGAGAGAGAGAGAGAGAGAGAGAGAGAGAGAGAGAGAGAGAGAGAGAGAGAGAGAGAGAGAGAGAGAGAGAGAGAGAGAGAGAGAGAGAGAGAGAGAGAGAGAGAGAGAGAGAGAGAGAGAGAGAGAGAGACAGAGAGAGAGAGAGAGAGAGAGAGAGAGAGAGAGAGAGAGAGAGAGAGAGAGAGAGAGAGAGACAGAGAGAGAGAGAGAGAGAGAGAGAGAGAGAGAGAGACAGAGACAGAGACAGAGAGAGAGAGAGAGAGAGAGAGAGAGAGAGAGAGAGAGAGAGAGTGAGAGAGAGAGAGAGAGAGAGAGAGAGACAGAGACAGAGAGAGAGAGAGAGAGAGAGAGAGAGAGAGTGAGAGAGAGAGAGAGAGAGAGAGAGAGAGAGAGAGAGAGAGAGAGGTTGATGGGAGGGCGACGGGAACACAAAATACAACAGTGCCAGGGTTGTATAAGTTGTATGAGGTCCAGGGTTGTATAAGTTGTATGAGTGCCAGGGTTGTATAAGGTGTATGAGTGCCAGGGTTGTATAAGGTGTATGAGTGCCAGGGTTGTATGAGTGCCAGGGTTGTATAAGTTGTATGAGTGCCAGGGTTGTTTATGGTGTATGAGTGCCAGGGTTGTATAAGTTGTATGAGTGCCAGGGTTGTATAAGTTGTATGAGTGCCAGGGTTGTATAAGGTGTATGAGTGCCAGGGTTGTATAAGTTGTATGAGTGCCAGGGTTGTATAAGGTGTATGAGTGCCAGGGTTGTATAAGTTGTATGAGTGCCAGGGTTGTATAAGGTGTATGAGTGCCAGGGTTGTATAAGTTGTATGAGTGCCAGGGTTGTATAAGGTGTATGAGTGCCAGGGTTGTTTATGGTGTATGAGTGCCAGGGTTGTATAAGGTGTATGAGTGCCAGGGTTGTATAAGTTGTATGAGTGCCAGGGTTGTATAAGGTGTATGAGTGCCAGGGTTGTATAAGGTGTATGAGTGCCAGGGTTGTATAAGGTGTATGAGTGCCAGGGTTGTATAAGGTGTATGAGTGCCAGGGTTGTATAAGGTGTATGAGTGCCAGGGTTGTATAAGGTGTATGAGTGCCAGGGTTGTATAAGTTGTATGAGTGCCAGGGTTGTATAAGGTGTATGAGTGCCAGGGTTGTATAAGGTGTATGAGTGCCAGGGTTGTATAAGGTGTATGAGTGCCAGGGTTGTATAAGGTGTATGAGTGCCAGGGTTGTATAAGGTGTATGAGTGCCAGGGTTGTATAAGGTGTATGAGTGCCAGGGTTGTATAAGGTGTATGAGTGCCAGGGTTGTATAAGGTGTATGAGTGCCAGGGTTGTATAAGGTGTATGAGTGCCAGGGTTGTATAAGGTGTATGAGTGCCAGGGTTGTATAAGGTGTATGAGTGCCAGGGTTGTATAAGGTGTATGAGTGCCAGGGTTGTATACAACAACAACAACATACAATATACACACCTACCTCCCGCCCTACAATTTTACCAGCACAAATTATACCACGTCACGGAGTCTGTTTTAATTTATCCCTCGCATTAAGACTGAGAGTGTACGGTAACTGTAGCAGTCAGAGAGGCTCTTGGTACGTCAGTCTAGTTGTGTGTCACGGCGTACTCAACTAGTTGTGTCTGCAGGATCGAGCATTGACTCTTGGATCCCGCCTTTCGAGTCATCGGTTGTTTACAGCAATGACTCCGGTCCTATTTCCCTATCATATCTAGTTTTAAAATTATGAATAGAGTTTGCTTCCACAACCTGTTCCTTAAGTGCATTTCATTTTTCCACTACTCTCACGCTAAAAGAAAACTTCCTAACATCTCTGTGACTCATCTGAGTTTCCAGCTTCCACCTATGTCCCCTCGTT
Source organism: Procambarus clarkii (assembly GCF_040958095.1). Classification (NCBI taxonomy): domain Eukaryota; kingdom Metazoa; phylum Arthropoda; class Malacostraca; order Decapoda; family Cambaridae; genus Procambarus; species Procambarus clarkii. Next base: position 45,319,800 of record NC_091171.1, read on the forward strand.
CTGTTACTATTCCGTGTGAACAATTCGTTAATTTCCACTCTGTCAATCCCCCTAAGTATTTTATATGTTGCTATGATATCTCCCTCGTTCCCTCCTTTTCTCTTGCGTCGTCAGGTTCAGTTCCTTCAGTCGCTCTTCATACCCCATCACTCGGAACTCTGGGACGAGCCTCGTCGCAAACTTCTGAAGCACCTTCTTTGTGTGTTTCTTCAGGTGGGGGCTACCTGACGGGGCTGCATACCCTAAGACTATTCTCACATAGGTAGTGTAAAGCGAACTAAACGCCTCCTTACTTAGGTTTCTGAATGATGTTCTAACTTTTGCTAGCGTAGAGTACGCTGCTGTCGTTATCCTATTTATATGTGCCTCAAGAGTTAGGTTAGGTGTTGCGTCCACTCCCAGGTCTCTTTCACGCGTCGTTACAGGTAGGCTGTTCCCCTTCATTGTGTACTGCCCCTTTGGTTTTCATTCACTAGTCCCATATCCATCTCATAGGACATGTCTGCGTGTGTGAAAATCTTCCAGGAATCTCAGGAGAGCTTTAAGGAAGGTTTAAAGTCTCAGTTTGATACCAGTTAGGTACTTGTGGGATACTTGTTGTGAGCAGTCATGGCCTGGTTGATAGGACAACACTTTTATACTTTGAGGCCAGGGTTCGAATCCCCAATGACCCAAGTGACTGAAATGTTACCAACTCTTACAAATAAATCACAAGAAGTCCGTTTAATGAGGTAAAATGACTGGGAAGGAGATGAACAAAAGGCAATTTAATATCCTTAAAAAACATAATTGTCTTGCCCCAGAAAAACTTTAATGTAGTATGACGCTTTATAATTACGTGAAGACGTTTCCATTCCACTCCAAGAACGTTTTCTATAATAACAAAAACTTTAAAACCTTTTTCTTTAATGAAACTGCGTCCAAATAGTTTTCTTTAATCAAACAATAAAGGCAAGGAACAGCTGATCATGTAAAGGAAATAATTGAGCGTAATGACATGTATATATGTTTAGAAATCACATTTAACATTTACTGCAAATCCGCCACCTAGCATTGTACCACCTAAAATGTTCCCTACCTTTCCTTGCGGTTACCTTGCAAGGAAAGGTACCTTACCTTGCAAGGAAAGGTACCTTACCTTGCAAGGAAAGGTACCTTACTTTGCGGTTATCTTGCGGTGGTCAAGGCCTCGCTGCCCAGTCTGTGACTTCCTCGTTGCTGGACTGACCGCGTCCAACCAGGCTGTTGGACGCGGCTGCTCGTAGCCTGACGTATGAGTCACAGCCTGGTTGATCAGGTATCACTTGGAGGTGCTTATCCAGTTCTCTCTTGAACACTGTGAGAGGTCGGCCAGTTATGTCCCTTATGTGTGGTGGAAGCGTGTTGAACAGTCTCAGGCCTCTGATGTTGATAGAGTTCTCTCTCTCAGAGTACCTGTTGCACCTCTGCTTTTCAACGGGGGGTATTCTGCACATCCTGCCATGTCTTCTGGTCTCATGTGGTGTTATTTCTGTGTGCAGGTTTGGGACCAGCCCCTCTAATATTTTCCACGTGTAAATTATTATGTATCTCTCCAGCCTGCGCTCAAGAGAATACAGATTTAGGCTTTTAAAAGCATTTCCAGTAGTTTACATGTTTTAACTGAGTGGATTCTAGCAGTAAAGGATCTCTGCACGGTCTCCAGGTCAGCAATTTCTCCAGCTTTGAAAGGGGCTGTCGTTGTGCAGCAGTACTCCACTCTAGAGAGCACTAGCGTCTTGAAAAGTATCATCATCGGTATAGCATCTCTAGTGTGAAAGGTTCTTGTTATCCAACCTGTCATTTCTCTTGCAGTTGTGACGGCTACTGTATCGTGGTCTTTAGAGGTAAGGTCTTCAGCCGTGAGTACACCCAAACCACCCTGCCATGTTTGCAACAAATGTTGTTTGTTGCAACTGTTGCAACTTGAGGCTCTTCTGTGGTCCGGTGCAGACTATCTCACAGACGTGTTCCCCACCTCCCAGGTCGGTGGGGAAGGTAGTGTAATTATGAGGGGAAAGCACACAGACAGTACGACTTTATAGCACTTAGGAGGGATATGAGGACCAGGAGCTGGGATATGAGGGCAAGGAGCTGGGATATGAGGGCGAGGAGCTGGGATATGAGGATGAGGAGCTGGGATATGAGGGTAAGGAGCTGGGATATGAGGATGAGGAGCTGGGATATGAGGGCAAGGAGATGGGATATGAGGGCAAGGAGCTGGGATATGAGGGCAAGGAGCTGGGATATGAGGATGAGGAGCTGGGATATGAGATGGTGGTGGCGCAGATGTGTGGTGGTGGTGGCGCAGATGTGAGATGGTGGTGGCGCAGATGTGTGGTGGTGGTGGCGCAGATGTGAGATGGTGGTGGCGCAGATGTGTGGTGGTGGTGGCGCAGATGTGTGGTGGTGGTGGCGCAGATGTGAGATGGTGGTGGCGCAGATGCGTGGTGGTGGTGGCGCAGATGTGTGGTGGTGGTGGCGCAGATGTGAGATGGTGGTGGCGCAGATGTGTGGTGGTGGTGGCGCAGCTGTGTGGTGGTGGCGGCGCAGATGTGTGGTGGTGGCGCAGATGTGAGATGGTGGTGGCGCAGATGTGTGGTGGTGGCGCAGATGTGTGGTGGTGGTGGCGCAGATGTGTGATGGTGGTGGCGCAGCTGTGTGGTGGTGGTGGCGCAGATGTGAGATGGTGGTGGCGCAGATGTGTGGTGGTGGCGCGGATGTGTGGTGGTGGTGGCGCAGATGTGTGATGGTGGTGGCGCAGCTGTGTGGTGGTGGTGGCGCAGATGTGTGGTGGTGGTGGCGCAGATGTGTGGTGGTGGCGCAGATGTGTGGTGGTGGTGGCGCAGATGTGTGGTGGTGGTGGCGCAGATGTGTGGTGGTGGTGGCGCAGATGTGTGGTGGTGGTGGCGCAGATGTGTGGTGGTGGTGGCGCAGATGTGTGGTGGTGGTGGCGCAGCTGTGTGGTGGTGGTGGCGCAGATGTGTGGTGGTGGTGGCGCAGATGTGTGATGGTGGTGGCGCAGCTGTGTGGTGGTGGTGGCGCAGATGTGTGGTGGTGGTGGGGCAGATGTGTGGTGGTGGTGGCGCAGATGTGTGGTGGTGGCGCAGATGTGTGGTGGTGGTGGCGCAGATGTGTGGTGGTGGCGCAGATGTGTGGTGGTGGTGGCGCAGATATGTGGTGGTGGCGCAGATGTGTGGTGGTGGTGGCGCAGATGTGTGATGGTGGCGCAGATGTGTGGTGGTGGTGGCGCAGATGTGTGGTGGTGGTGGCGCAGATGTGTGGTGGTGGTGGCGCAGATGTGTGGTGGTGGCGGCGCAGATGTGTGGTGGTGGCGCAGATGTGTGGTGGTGGTGGCGCAGATGTGTGGTGGTGTTGGCGCAGATGTGTGGTGGTGTTGGCGCAGATGTGTGGTGGTGGTGGCGCAGATGTGTGGTGGTGGTGGCGCAGATGTGTGGTGGTGGTGGCGCAGATGTGTGGTGGTGGTGGCGCAGATGTGTGGTGGTGGTGGCGCAGATGTGTGGTGGTGGTGGCGCAGATGTGTGGTGGTGGTGGCGCAGATGTGTGGTGGTGGCGCAGATGTGTGGTGGTGGTGGCGCAGCTGTGTGGTGGTGGTGGCGCAGATGTGTGGTGGTGGTGGCGCAGATGTGTGGTGGTGGCGCAGATGTGTGGTGGTGGTGGCGCAGATGTGTGGTGGTGGTGGCGCAGATGTGTGATGGTGGTGGCGCAGATGTGTGGTGGTGGTGGCGCAGATGTGTGCAGATGGCGCAGATGTGTGGTGGTGGTGGCGCAGATGTGTGGTGGTGGTGGCGCAGATGTGTGGTGGTGGTGGCGCAGATGTGTGGTGGTGGTGGCGCAGATGTGTGGTGGTGGTGGCGCAGATGTGTGGTGGTGGTGGCGCAGATGTGTGGTGGTAGTGGCGCAGATGTGAGATGGTGGTGGCGCAGATGTGTGGTGGTGGCGCAGATGTGTGGTGGTGGCGCAGATGTGTGGTGGTATCGGCGCAGATGTGTGGTGGTGGTGGCGCAGATGTGTGGTGGTGGTGGCGCAGATGTGTGGTGGTGGCGGTGCAGATGTGTGGTGGTGGCGGCGCAGATGTGTGGTAGTGGCGGCGCAGATGTGTGGTGGTGGTGGCGGCGCAGATGTGTGGTAGTGGCGGCGCAGATGTGTGGTAGTGGCGGCGCAGATGTGTGGTGGTGATGGCGCAGATGTGTGGTGGTGGCGGCGCAGATGTGTGGTGGCGGCGGCGCAGATGTGTGGTGGTGGTGGCGCAAATGTGTGGTGGTGGTGGTGGCGCAGATGTGTGGTGGTGGTGGCGCAGATGTGTGGTGGTGGTGGCGCAGATGTGTGGTGGTGGCGGCGCAGAGGTTTGGTGGCGGCGCAGATGTGTGGTGGTGGTGGCGCAGATGTGTGGCGGTGGTGGCGCAGATGTGTGGTTGCGGCGCAGATGTGTGGTGGTGGTGGCGCAGATGTGTGTTGATGGCGGCGCAGATGTTTGGTGGCGGCGCAGATGTGTGGCGGTGGTGGCGCAGATGTGTAGTGGCGGCGCAGGCCCGCGGGTAGGGGGGGGGTGGCGGGGGGCGGGGGGGCGTGCAGCTGTGTGGCGGGGGTCGACCCAGCTGCTCATGCCATTACCGCGGCCGCCACCACCGCCGCCGCTCCTGCCGCTCTGCCACCCTGCCGCCGCCGCCGCCGCTGCCTCGCCCGCTCCGTGCCTCCTCCCCTCCGTGACCTCGCCGTGACCTCTGGCGGCACTGACCACCACGTAGTGACCCCGGCCAGTGAGGTGTGAGGTCACCTCCCTCTCCCCTCATGTTCCCTCACTCTCACTCCCCCTCGCCACGTCTCCTCACTTGTTGGGAGAGTGTGAGAAGTGAGTGAGAGATTAGGGGGTAGGCGGAGCCCCAGCCCCCTCCCCTACGGACCATTCTGGGCCACTCTGGGCCACTCTGGACCAGAGTTCGCAGGACCGCCCCCCCCCCCCCCCTTTTTGGTGTAAGGGGAAAAAGCAAGACCTAAGAGGATCAAGCAACACGCTTTTTTGTGTTTCAGTGTTTTGTGTTCGTTGGTGTCAGTGTGTTCTGGTAGCGAGAGACCTCGGTGTACTGTATGGTGTTAGCGAGAGACCTCCGTGTACTGTATGGTGTTAGCGAGAGACCTCCGTGTATTGTGAGGTGTTAGCGAGAGACCTCCGTGTACTGTATGGTGTTAGCGAGAGACCTCCGTGTACTGTATGGTGTTAGCGAGAGACCTCCGTGTATTGTGAGGTGTTAGCGAGAGACCTCCGTGTACTGTATGGTGTTAGCGAGAGACCTCCGTGTACTGTATGGTGTTAGCGAGAGACCTCCGTGTACTGTATGGTGTTAGCGAGAGACCTCCGTGTACTGTATGGTGTTAGCGAGAGACCTTTAAGTACTGTATGGTATTAGCGAGAGACCTCGGTACATTGTGCGTTGCTAGCGAGAGACCTCGGTGTATTGTGAGGTGTTAGCGAGAGCCCTCGGTAAACTGTGTTGCTAGCGAGAGAGCTCGCAAGACGGGCGGGCGGCAGGGACGGTGTGGGACTCGCTAGTGATGTAGCGAGTTACAGGAGACAACAGCGAGAGCGTGAGGCTACAGGGACGCCATGAGCACCACAGGGACAACACCCGTGTCCCAGGGGCGCCCTCGCCTGCCCTGGTAGCTGCTGCAGCGCCCTCCATGGCCCTCAGGGCCCGCAGGGAAGCCCCTGGGGGACCCGCGTCCTCCCTCAGGGGGCTAAGCCGCCAAAAGGGCCACGTTGATATGCTTCGGACTGTGACCTATCCGGCTGCGTCCCCTGTGACCTATCCGGCCCGGGACACTGGCCGGACCACAGGTGGCCGGGGACGCAGACCTCCCCCAGAGGGCCGGGGGCGCAGACCTTCCCCAGGGGGCGTCGCAGAAGAGGGGAAAAGGACCCCTTATTACATCCGGCGCCGTCGGGGTCCTTATTTACTGTTGCCTGTTACAGCCGGCTGCCTGGGCCGCCTCCTGGTGGCCAGGAGACGACGTGGCCTCCTGGAGGCAGAACACAGCGACCTCCTGAAGGAAGGACACAGCGGCCTGCTGAAGGCAGACCACAAGAACCTCCTGAAAGCAGGACGCCGCCGCAGAAGCCTGCTGCTCCTGCTACTGCTGCTCCTGCTGGAGGCGACGCCCCTGACCCACGCCGGCAAGGCAGACAAGGTCAAGATGGTTGACATCCCCGGCGACGTCATATTCGGCGGCATGTTCCCCATGCACGAGCGCGGCGTCAACGAGCCCTGCGGCTCCATCAAGGAGGAGAAGGGTATCCAGCGCATGGAGGCCATGCTCTACGCCCTCGACAAGATCAACCAGGACCCCGTCCTACTGCCCAACATCACCCTCGGGGCTCTCATCCTCGACACCTGCTCCTCTGATACCTACGCCCTCGAGCAGTCTATGGAGTTCTTCAAGTCGTCTATCAATCAGGTGAGAGAGGAGCGGGGATTGACGATTGATTGAGATTGACGTCTCCCATCTACTCCTCGGAAGGGGGGTAGTCGGGGGACATCAATCTCTATATTAGTTGATGGTGGTGTTTGGCAGAAATATTTTCATTTTCACTATTTCTATTCAGCATTTATAGTGGCGCTATCTATCCACCGGGCAGCTGTAGCTGTCCATCTTCTCTCTCTCTCTCTCTCTCTCTCTCTCTCTCTCTCTCTCTCTCTCTCTCTCTCTCTCTCTCTCTCTCTCTCTTCATCAGGTCGGCTCTTGTTATCTAGCTAGTCGGTCGTCTCTCATCCACTATCCACCAGGCTGGATGCGAAGGTCGTACCAGACCTGCGTGGATTACACTTAGAAGGAGACGTTGAGGGAACTGAACTTCACCACTCGCAATGACAAAATGAAATCAAGAAGACACATGTTAGCGACATATAAGATCCTCAGGCGAGGTCAGTAAGGTTGATATTAAGATAACAGAACCAAAGGTCGCGGGTGACTGAATTACACAACCCACAGCTCAAAATAAGATAGGCGGGGCTCAAGAGATAGTGCTGTCACCTCCCATCTGTCTCCTCCCATCTGTCTAAATCTACCATCATCTTTTGTCCGGTCGTGATGGTCGAGTGGTAAAGGTCTCCTGTACACCAGCTGCACGGTGCTCCTGCAGTATGGGTTCGAGTCACTTCTGGGGTGTGGAGTTTTCAGTTTTATATATATATATATATATATATATATATATATATATATATATATATATATATATATATATATATATATATATATATATATATATATATATAAAAGTTTGTGAGGGTACCACCTCTGGTGCCAATGTGGGGACCCATAGCCTCGGAGAAGAAAATAAAAAGTATTCAGAGGAGACCTTGTGGTCTCTCACTGAACACTAATATTATCTTCTCCTACCACCCCCATTCTTTTGTATGTACATATATATATTTACTTTATTTGAACTTTGTTACAAAAAAGGAGTTACATATGGGTTACAAAGATGGTTGTCATAGGTTGTCGAGTTCCTCCAGCTCCTCAGATGGCGGGCAGGAACCCTGGATGCAGTGCGCATTTCCCCTCTGTATCGCCACACTGAGGCGCTGGAAAAGAAAGCTTGCAGCTCTCGGGTCCCTTGTTGTTTCAATGAGCCTAGAACCCAGTTCCTTCAAAAAACTGGTAGCACTTTTACCCCAGGCGCCGAGCGTCTCAGAAGCAATGGGGACAAAATTGTAGTGGTGATCCAGTTCTCTATACTTACGGGATTTGGCTGCTTCCCTGTGGGTGGCAGCGCCACCTGGTTGTGCAACACTGAGGTTAATGTAGGTGTTAGCCAGGGTTGATACGCACGTGTAGTCCCATACCAACTGCTTGCCATTCTTCCAGGGGTTCACTGTGATACCATCCGGGCGACCAATAAGAGCATCAGAGTTACGGGGCGTTAGGTAACGGGGCTCTCTTTCAGCTGGGCATCCAGCTGTAGTGAGGCTCCTCTTGATGATGTCGTTAACTTCACTGTGCCTCGAGTGCCATCCCCCTGTGCTTTGGCAGAGTAGGCCATGGTGACCGTACCTGTCAGCCACCACCTCGCCGCAAATACACCTATATCTGGTGTGGATTGGGGCAGCAAGGCGGAGGGCCACAGCAATTCGGAGGGCGTGTGGTGTGAGACGCGTGCCAGTTGCCGACATTGGGGTTGCTAACAGGAAATCCCCTGCATGTGGTGCTGCTACTGCTGAGGGCGAGCAATGTCGTGTTGTGTTGTTGCAGCACCCAGGCACTCTGCAGCAACTTGGTCTACAATGGGACCATCCCAGCTGGATTGCTTGTGGGATTTTGGGGATGGTGGTTGAGGTGATTGGCCTGCACGAGAGGCCCACTCTGTGGCACAGCGTGTTGCCTAATAAGCCAAGTTTTCAAGAATTAATTGTTTTTCGAGTACCTAACCTACCTAACCTAACCTAACCTAACTTTTTTGGCTACCTAACCTAACCTAACCTATAAAGATAGGTTAGGTTAGGTTAGGTAGGGTTGGTTAGGTTCGGTCATATATCTACGTTAATTTTAACTCCAATAAAAAAATTGACCTCATACATAATGAAATGGGTAGCTTTATCATTTCATAAGAAAACAAATAGAGAAAATATATTAATTCAGAAAAACTTGGCTTATTAGGCAAATTTGGCCTTGCATAGTAGGCTGAGAAGTGCGTTCTGGCTACTAGATGCGACATATATATATATATATATATATATATATATATATATATATATATATATATATATATATATATATATATATATAATATTTATATATATATATATATATATAATATTTATATATATATAATATATATTATATATATATATTATATATAATATATATATATATATATATATATATATATATATATATATATATATAATATATATTATATATATATATTATATATATATATATATATATATATATATATATATATATTTATATATATATATATATACATATATATCATACATATATGTGGGAGTTTACTATATAAACAGTTTAAACAGCACAAACAACAGGGCTCCATCAAGGAACATATAATCTCTTCCCACAACCAGACCATCACCAGAGAAATCTTAACAAGCAACACAGAAATCGTCAATATATACAGCGATAGCAGGAGACTCGACATCAGCGAGGCACTACACATCAAAAATTCAACATCAGCAATGAACATCCAATTAACGCACAACTATATTCTACCCACTTCTAGACCCCGAACCGTCATAAAAGCAGCAAGAGGAAGTATGGGCCAATAGGCCTTCTACAGTTACTTCCATTCTTATGTTTTCATACCCAGTTTCTACCCATTGTTTCGCGTTCTGGCATATGCTGTCACCTCTCCCAAAACCTTTGTGCCATATCACCTCACCCAAAACGAATAAAAGTATGATGTATTTTATGTGTAAACTAAGTCTTTGAAAATGTAATAAGCATTACGAAACGCGTTCAGGCGTCACAACAGAAATTAAGAATGAATTTTGGAGAATTAATTTATCAATTACCCTCGACAGTTAAGAAGAACGTAAGAAATATTGAGAAGATTCGTGTTAGAAATATTAATCTTACCCTTTCGGTCATATTCAACAACAAATTATATATATATATATATATATATATATATATATATATATATATATATATATATATATATATATATATATATATATATATATATATAAAATTTATATATATATAAAAGTAAGATTAATAATTCTAACACGAATTTTCTCAATATTTCTTATGGTTCTTTTCACTGTTGATGGTAATTGAAAAAATCAATTCTCCAAAATTCATTTTTATTTCTAGTCTGACGCGACACTTGAACGCGTTTCGTAATAACTTATTACATTTTCAAAGACTTTAGTTTACACACACACAACTATATCCGGCAAACACTAAACAGAGTTTAAACAGCTTTGGTTTTATACCTGCATTTGGGTGAGGTGATATTTTCAACAGTTTTGGATGAGGTGAAAACAAACTTTCAACACAAGACAGAACACGAAACAATGGGTATAATATTTTGTAAGTTAAAGGGAAGAATGGAAGTAACTGCAAAGGGCCAATTGGCCCATATTTCTTGATGCTTCTGTATTGATGCGGAGTCTTGAAGTGGATAGAATTCTACCCACTTCAAGACTCCGCAAGACTTTAACTTACAAAATATTATACCCATTGTTTCGTGTTCTGTCTTGTGTTGAAAGTTTGTTTTCACCTCATCTAAAACTGTTGAAAATATCACCTCACCCAAATGCAGGTATAAAACCAAAGCTGTTTAAACTCTGTTTAGTGTTTGCAGGATATAGTTGTGTGTGTGTAAACTAAAGTCTTTGAAAATGTAATAAGTTATTACGAAACGCGTTCAAGTGTCGCGTCAGACTAGAAATAAAAATGAATTTTGGAGAATTGATTTTTTCAATTACCATCAACAGTGAAAAGAACCATAAGAAATATTGAGAAAATTCGTGTTAGAATTATTAATCTTACTTTTTCGGTCATATTTAATAATATGTGTCTACAGGAAAGACTGCTATCAAAATATACTAATATATATATATATATATATATATATATATTATATATATATATATATATATATATATATATATAATTAACAAAATTATATTGTCAATAGTTATAGTCAACGCCAGCATGATTTCCAAGTGATGAGGTTGGTGGTGTGGTGGAGACTCTGGTGGTGGTGGTGTGGTGGAGACCCTGGTGGTGTGGTGGAGACCCTGGTGGTGGTGGTGGTGTGGTGGAGACCCTGGTGGTGTGGTGGAGACCCTGGTGGTGGTGGTGTGGTGGAGACCCTGATGGTGGTGGTGTGGTGGAGACCCTGGTGGTGGTGTGGTGGAGACCCTGGTGGTGGTGGTGTGGTGGAGACCCTGGTGGTGGTGGTGGTGTGGTGGAGACCCTGGTGGTGGTGTGGTGGTGACCCTGGTGGTGGTGGTGGTGTGGTGGAGACCCTGGTGGTGGTGTGGTGGTGACCCTGGTGGTGGTGGTGGTGTGGTGGAGACCCTGGTGGTGGTGTGGTGGAGACCCTGGTGGTGGTGGTGGTGTGGTGGAGACCCTGGTGGTGGTGGTGGTGTGGTGGAGACCCTGGTGGTGGTGGTGGTGTGGTGGAGACCCTGGTGGTGGTGTGGTGGAGACCCTGGTGGTGGTGTGGTGGAGACCCTGGTGGTGTGGTGGAGACCCTGGTGGTGGTGTGGTGGAGACCCTGGTGGTGGTGGTGGTGTGGTGGAGACCCTGGTGGTGGTGGTGGTGTGGTGGAGACCCTGGTGGTGGTGGTGGTGTGGTGGAGACCCTGGTGGTGGTGGTGTGAAAGTGAAGCATCATCATCATCAGTGGCTGGATCACATTCCTGAGGCTAAACCTGTCATGCTCACCGTAACTCCTGGACCATTAACATGATGTTCTCCCATAACATCCGGACCCTCATCTCCTCCCCCCCCTCTCCCCCCCCCCCCACCCACCCTCCATTAGGTGCAATTGTGGCGGTTAATTGAACCGTTTAATGTACATGTAACCGCGTCATCACTCTAACACAGTGTTGGAAGAGCTTGTCCAAATCTTGAGCACATCTTGCGAGGAAATGGTCTTTTGCGGTACCTCCGCTCTAAGCTCCGGACCGTCGTCAATGATAAAGTCTTCTGGGATGTTGCTGTCCCGATGGGCCAGACGATTTCGAAATTCCTGCGTCACGCCTCGCTTGGTCGGATAGATTGTCTTGGACTTTGGTGACAAGTTTCCAGTACCTTCCCTGCTTGGGTTCGTTTGGTGTCTCTGGTTCTCTGGGGGCGCTTCTTGTAGACATTCTGGGGGATAGTGCCATCGGCTGAAGGCTTAACTCTAATTCGAGTGGTGGAATGTCACTCGGGCGGATCCGTGTGACACTGCCTCCTACACTGTGTTTTGGGCTAAATCTGCGTTCTCAAACTTCCAGTAGGATTTTAGGAGATATTTCCTTTGATCAAGGCATAGTCTGGTTGGTATTATTAATTCCAGTGAGTTAAATCTGAAAAGTAAGAAAGATATCAACTAAGCTATCAGCTGTTGAAGTGTGTATACATTGTTTTGGGACACTATATATATATATATATATATATATATATATATATATATATATATATATATATATATATATATATATATATATATATATATATGAAGGCCTCCTTCATAGCAGCTGAAGGAGGCATTCGAGCAAAATTCTGTGTTAAGTTTCACTTACGAGATGGAGAGTGATGGGAAGCTGCCCTTTCTAGATGTAACAGTCACGGAAAGGAACGGAGGCTTCCACACTGCAGTCTACACTAAGGAAACGAACATAGGAATGTGCCTCAATGCCAACAGTGACTGCCCAGACAGGTACAAGAGGAGTGTTGTCAATGCTTACGTCGACCGAGCTCTCACTCACAGCTATGGTTGGAAGCAGGATGACGAAGAACTCTGTAGGGTAAGGCAGGTCCTAGTCAACAATGGCTTCTCTAACGGTTATGTTGAAGACGTCATAAAAAGAAAGGTGACACGCCATGCAACCTCTGAAGAGTCAACTAACACAACACCTGTACCCCCTATTAGACTGTTTTACAAGAACTTCTTTTCGACGGCTCATAAAACGGAGGAAAGGTCCCTGAAAGATATTATTAATAGAAACGTTATCCCCACAGACACCAATCAGAAGATACAATTGACGATTTACTACAAAAACAAGAAAACGGCCAACCTACTCATGAAGAACTCTCCAGACACCAAGCAGAACGCCTTGAAGGAAACCAACGTCGTCTATGCCATCACATGCCCACTTGAGGACTGTCAGCCTCAAAGATCTCAGTATATAGGCAAGACAACAACGTCTCTTTCCAGGCGATTAACAATACACAAACAACAGGGCTCCATCAAGGAACATATAATCTCTCACAACCAGACCATCACTAGAGAAATCTTAACAAGCAACACAAAAATTATTGATAGATACAGCGATAGCAGGCGGCTCGACATCAACGAGGCACTACACATCAAAAAGTCAACATCAGCAATGAACAGCCAATTAATGCACAACTCTATTCTACCCACTTCAAGACCCCGAACCAACATAGAAGCAGCAAGAGAAAGTATGGGCCAATAGGCCTTCTGCAGTTACTTCCATTCTTATGTTCTCATGCCCATTGTTTCGTGTTCTGTCATAGCTTTGTCACCTCACCCAAAACTTTTGTGCCATATCACCTCACCCAAAATGAGTATAAGTATGATGTATTTTATGTGCAAACTAAGTCTTTGAAAATGTAATAAGCTTACGAAACGCGTTCAGACGTCAGAACAAAAATAAAAATGTAAAGAATGAATTTTGGAGAGTTAATTTTTCAATTACCCTCAACAGTGAAGAAAAACGTAAGAAATATTGAGAAGATTTGCGTTAGAATTATTAATATTACCCTCTCAGTCATATTCAACAACATATATATAATATGTGTGTGTGCCCCAATCCACACCAAATAAAGGTGTATTTGCGACGAGATGGTGGCTGACAGGTACGGCCACCATGGACTACTGTGCCAAAGCACAGGATGGATGGTACAACTGGATGCCCAGCTGAAAGAGAGCCCCGTTACCTAACGCCCCATAACGCTGATGCTCTTATTGGTCCCCCACATGGTATCACAGTGAACCCCTGGAAGAATGGCAAGCAGTTGGTATGGGACTACACGTGCGTATCAACCCTGGCTAACACCTACATTAACCTCAGTGTTGCACAACCAGGTGGCGCTGCTACCCACAGGGAAGCAGCCAAATCCCGTAAGTACAGAGAACGGGATCACAGCTACAATTTTGTCCCCATTGTTTCTGAGACACTCGGCGCCTGGGGTAAGAGTGTCACCAGTTTTTTGAAGGAACTGGGTTCTAGGCTAATTGAAACAACAAGAGACCCTAGAGCTGCCAGCTTCTTTTTCCAGCGCCTCAGTGTGGCGATACAGAGGGAAAATGCACACTGCATTCAGGGTTCCTGCCCGCCATCTGAGGAGCTGGAGGAACTCCACAACATATGATAATCATCTTTGTACCATATATGTAACTCCTTTTTTGTAACAAAGTTTAAATAAAACAAATATACATGTATATATTCAAAAATAATTGGGATGGTAGGAGAAAATATTAAAGTGTTCAGTGAGAATCCACAAGATTTTTTTCTGAATACTCTTTATTTTCTTCTCCGAGGCTATGGGTCCTTACACTTGCACCAGAGGTGGTACCCTCACAACTTATATATATATATATATATATATATATATATATATATATATATATATATATATATATATATATATATATATATATATATATATATAAACAGGTCTCTTGCATGTTAAACAAAATTGTTTCAGGTGGATTTTCATTCTTGAAGTAAGACCTAAAGACAAGAAATTGGCTTAATTGTAAAGCGAGAAGATATGCAAGAGGCAGAGACTCACATTTGAATAAGATTACCATCTTAAGAGATTCCAGCTCTAAATCTTCCAGAGGTTTACAGAGTCGGAAATTTACGTGTAAATATTGTCATTTACAAATGCTGCGAAACATCCCCCAGATTGTGTTGAGTAGAGTTTGTAAATAGACTGTATATGTTGTATTAGTGTGTATATATGTTCCAGTCCATTCTCTCGAGCTGTCACAACGTCACACAATAGAGGTACTAAACTGTCCGAACCTAACTTAACCTAACCGAAGACTCACATATAGAAAACGCATCAGCCCGTCAATTTAGCGAGCCGCTATCGCTTATAACACATCATATTTTGACGTTGGGGGATTTGTACGGCAAAATACGGTGAGGATAGATTCTGTCCTCATCTTCAACCTGTCCTCTTCTCCCAGAGGACAGGTTAAATGTATAGAATGATTGTATTGAATGTATTGAATGTATAGAATGTATGTATGCTGGTTAGCACTATATGTATAAATGTATGACCACATCTGTGGTAGGAAACCAAGTACTAGCTATAACTTATTGATGAGAGACCATCAACCCAAGTTAAGAGTTGAACCCTCCAACATTGCGCAAGGTACAAGTTAGAGAACAGACTCTCTCTATGACTTGTTAGAGAGCAGAGCTCTATACCTCATCTGCTTTGCTCTCTAGACAACTCTTCAGCTCTCTAGAAAACTC
>NC_091171.1:45340034-45380034 GCF_040958095.1 Procambarus clarkii
AATCATCCAATGACCTCTCAAGAGGCACGAAGCCTGAACGAATCAAAGTAAATCCTCGATCTAAATCATCCAATCACCTTCCAGGAGACCCGCCCCAATACCCTTAACCAATCATATAGTAACTCGGTCCCACCCATCCAATCATCGTGAAGGAGGCCAGACGCCTCGTCCAATCAGGTAAAGCTTCCCTTATCTTCTGATGGTCGAGGCTCCTCTGGCCATTGGCAAGGTTGTTAGGTAGTTGTTATTGTTGGTGATTGGCAGGACTATATGTGTCTCCAGCTGCTGCTTGTTAAAGGGTGTACTACACCTGTCTCAGTGGTGTTGTTAAGGGGTGTACTACACACCTGTCTCAGTGTTCTTATTAAGGGGTGTACTACACACCTGTCCCCCACGGGCCAGGACCCCCCCCCCCACAGTGTACCTAATCTTAGCTCACATTAATATTTCTCAAAACATTCATGATTGGTGTTATTGTGGTGGAGATATATTAGGGATTGGTAAGCTGGATAATCACGCCCAGAAGATCCACCAAAGTTGTCACTACCACAAAAGCCCCAAAAATTTTCTAACCACAAAAGCCCCAACAATTTTCTAACCACAAAAACTGCAAAAATTTTCTAACCACAAAAACTGCAAAAATTTTCTAACCACAAAAGCCGCAAAAATTTTCTAACCACAAAAACTGCAAAAATTTTCTAACCACAAAAGCCGCAAAAATTTTCTAACTACAAAAACCGCAAAAATTTTCTAACCACAAAAACTGCAAAAATTTTCTAACCACAAAAACTGCAAAAATTTTCTAACCACAAAAGCTGCAAAAGATGCTTTTTCGGGTCCTAGAATCATCATCATCTTGGTTATCTTGAGGTTAGGTTATCTCGAGATGATTTCGGGGCTTTAGTGTCCCCGCGGCCCGGTCCTCGACCAGGCCTCCACTCCCAAGGAAGCAGCCCGTGACAGCCGACTAACTCCCAGGTACCTATTTTACTGCTAGGTAAAAATATAGCAACTAGATAGTTTCAAATCTATCTATAGCTATCAAATCATAGCTATCTTCAGTACACAGGTCAGTAAAGGACTCAACGGGGTTAATGGACTCATTTGATATCAAATAAATGCAATACCACTTTAAATATTTTTTAATATGCTCATATATACATTCGAAATTTACTCAATTTTTATTCAATCATTTTTTTTCGTTTTGTTTCAAGAGACTTTGACATTTGACATGTTTAAGTACACATTCCCTCCCCCCCTCCCTCCCCAGCAACAGGTGTGTGTGTGTGTTCCCCAGCAACAGGTGTGTACGTGTGTGTGTAGGGGTGGGGGTGAGGGGGGAGTTTGATGCAAATTGATACAATAACAGCGACTCTAACAATGGCCAGGGAATATTTAACTAATTTTTTTTTTCCTAGGGAAATTTTGTTACATCTTCAAACTCTATTTGACAGCTCAATTTCCGAGCGATTCTCGTCAATTCGACATATTACGTGCAAAGTTCCCAGTTCTATTATATCCATGCATATAAATTGAATTCATGTAGGAAATGTTAGACTTATACATTTTCAAATATGTACATTTGGTACATAATTGGGGGAGTGAGTATGACAATAATTTTTTTTTGTGTTTACAGCAACTCGACATATTTTGGATAATTTTATGTAATTAGACTCAAGAGTATATGCTTTTGTGCGATATATTTTAATGTGTGAAAGTTTGTATTCCATTTTTATTTTTGAAAATGTTTTGCCATTTTGTTTCAATTGTGGGAGAACTTTCATTGCTGAAACTTTCACCAGTGGGAGAACTTACATTGCTGAAACTTTCACCTGTGGGAGAACTTTCATTTCTGTTTGGTTACAATTCTGTTTTTTTTTCTCTCTCTCTCTCTCTCTCTCTCTCTCTCTCTCTCTCTCTCTCTCTCTCTCTCTCTCTCTCTCTCTCTCTCTCTCTCTCTCTCTCTCTCTCTCTTTCTCTCTCTCTCTCTCTCTCTCTTTCTCTCTCTCTCTCTCTCTCTCTCTCTCTCTCTCTCTCTCTCTCTCTCTCTCTCTCTCTCTCTCTCTCTCTCTCTCTCTCTCTCTCTCTCTCTTTCTCTCTCTCTCTCTCTCTCTCTTTCTCTCTCTCTCTCTCTCTCTCTCTCTCTCTCTCTCTCTCTCTCTCTCTCTCTCTCTCTCTCTCTCTCTCTCTCTCTCTCTCTCTCTCTCTCTCTCTCTTTCTCCCTCCTTCTCTCTCTCTTTCTCCCTCCTTCTCTCACTCTCTCTCAGCATGAGAACAAAGAAATAATAACGGACCATTCAAGAGAATAACAGGAATAAGACGACTCTTAACTCCCTCAGAAAATATGGATCTCTAAAAATCCTTTTACGAGTGGAAACTGATTATCCCGTTTTCTTTGCCGCAACGCTTCAGTGGGGACCCTCAAACAAAAATTGTCATCATCAGAAAGTTAGCTGGCAGGAGTGACCGCCTTGTGGGAACGACCGATTATGACAGCTCCAGATGGAAAGTTTAGATAAAGAGAGAGAGAGAGAGAGAGAGAGAGAGAGAGAGAGAGAGAGAGAGAGAGAGAGAGAGAGAGAGAGAGAGACAGACAGACAGACAAACAGACAGACAGAGAGGGAGAGACAGAGAGACAGATTATAGGCTAAATAGTAAGGAAACCTTAGTATCAGATCACGATATTGGTTGAAGTAAGCATTGATTAGAACAAGAGTATCAAAGCGAAAATCTGATTGGGGTAAAGGTCTACTGATTGGATTTTCTAATTGGTTGATTGGGACGTGATCTCGTTTATTAAAAGGGAAGGAGAGAGGAAGGTAGTGGAATGGGGTGATAGGTGCATTAGAAAGATGGGTCTCGCGGCTGAGTGGACAGCGTTCGGGGGTCGTAATCCTAATGGCCCGGGTTCGACTCCCGGCCGAGGCAGAAACACATGGGCAGAGTTTCTTTCACCTTGGTGCCCCCTGTTTACCTAGCAGTAAATAGGTACCTGGGAGTTAGACAGCTGCTACGGGCTGCTTCCTGGGGATGTGTGTGTGTGTGTGTGTTAGAGAGAAATATATGTATTAGATATAGCTTGAAAGGCGGGGTCCAAGAGCTAATAGCTTGTTTCTGCAGCCACAAATAGTAAATACACACACATACACACGCACAAACTAGTCAAACACAAAAGGAAGTTAGAAAAGGTTCAGAGGTATGCCACCAGGCTGGTCCCCGGGCTGAGAGGCATGAGCTATGAGGAAAGATTAATGGAACTGAACCTCACGACACTGGAAGACAGAATAGTTAGGGGAGACATGATCACTACATATAAAATTCTCAGAGGACTTGGCAGGGTAGATAAATATAAACTGTCTAGCAGTGGTACGCGAACAAGGGGACACAGGTGGAAACTGAGTACCCAAATGAGCCACAGGGGACGTTAGAAAAAACCTTTTCAGTGTCAGAGTAGTTAGGAAATGGAATGTATTAGGAAGTGATGTAGTGGAGGCTGACTCCAGACACAATTTCAAAAGCAGATATGATAGAGCTCAGTAGGCTCAGGAACCTTTACACCAGTTGATTGACAGTTGAGAGGCGGGACCAAAGAGCCAGAGCTCAACCCCCGCAAGCACAACTAGGCGAGACCACGCAAACACCATTTCGCTAACACTCTGCGTTTGTTTTCACACAAACAAGCAGCAAATAACGAACTACGGGTAATCCAGAGTCAACGGACAGTCACAGGACGGGAGATAAAGCGACCAAATGGACGGGAAGGACGCCATGGACCCAAAAAACTGAATAAATATTGGTCAGTGACTTCTGTCAGAACTCTGTGACAGGTGGACGGTTGAACCAAACGACCCGCAGCCTGACAGATGAAACAAAATAGACAGAGAAAGTGACAGATGAACCAAAATAGACAGAGAAAGAGACAGATGAACCAAAAATAGCCAGAGAGTGAGATAAGTGGTTACCCATGCACCCAGTACCTGTCACTCACGTAGCGGAGTCTCCAAGACTTCATGTCACCTGTCCATCACTCTAACCTGAAGCCTTCAGAAACCTTCCCCCCCCCCACCCTTCCCCCTCCCCTCCTTCCCCTAAACCCTTGGGGCAGGTGACCCCCCCTCCCCCCCAAAAGGCTGTTCTGTGGCCTAGTAGTTCACCCTCATCCCACAGTTTACCTGGATTATACCTATAGAGTATACCTGAAGTGAGTTCCTTGATCTAACAGGCTGTTGTTTGGAGCGGCCCGCATGTCCACTACAGCCTGGTGGATCAGGTACTTCCTGCCGTGTGTGTGTGTGTGTGTGTGTGTGTGTGTGTGTGTGTGTGTGTGTGTGTGTGTGCTGTCTGTGATTCCTCTATTTCAGCAACCTGTCCTGCTCTGAAAATTCAACCAGTTGGGCAGGACGGTAGAACAACGGTCTCTCGCTTCATGCAGGTCGGCGTTCAATCCCCTGACTGTCCACAAGTGGTTGGACACCATTCCTTTCCCCCCCCCCCCTCCGTCCCATCCCAAATCCTTATCCTGACCCCTTCCAAGTGATATATATATATATATATATATATATATATATATATATATATATATATATATATATATATATATATATATATATATGTCGTACCTAGTAGCCAGAACGCACTTCTCAGCCTACTATTCAAGGCCCGATTTGCCTAATAAGCCAAGTTTTCCTAAATTAATCTATTTTCTCTAATTTTCTTCTTATGGAATGATAAAGCTACCCATTTCATTATGTATGAGGTCAATTTTTTTTTATTGGAGTTAAAATTAACGTAGATATATGACCGAACCTAACCAACCCTACCTAACCTAACCTAACCTATCTTTATAGGTTAGGTTAGGTTAGGTAGCCGAAAAAGTTAGGTTAGGTTAGGTTAGGTAGGTTAGGTAGTCGAAAAACAATTATTTCATGAAAACTTCGCTTATTAGGCAAATCGGGCCTTGCATAGTAGGCCGAGAAGTGCGTTCTGGCTATTAGGTACGACATATATATATATATATATATATATATATATATATATATATATATATATATATATATATATATATATATATATATATATATATATTATTAAATATGACCGAAAAAGTAAGATTAATAATTCTAACACGAATTTTCTCAATCTTTCGTACATTACGCTTCACTGTTGGAGGTAAATCAAAAATCAATTCTCCAAAATTCATTTTTATTTCTAGTCTGACGCGACACGGGCGCGTTTCGTAAAACTTATTACATTTTCAAAGACTTCAGTTCACAAATACACAACTGAATAGAACTTACGCATCTCCGATTTTATATCTACATTTGAGTGAGGTGGAAGGGGTGATGTGGCATTAACACAAGACAGAACAAAATGTGGTATTAATAGGGTATTAATTTCATCAACACAAGACAGAACAAGAGTATTAATAGGGTATTAATTTCATCAACACAAGACAGAACACGAAACAATGGATATTGAATAGAAGTGTTTGTAGAAAGCCTATTGGTCCATATTTCTTGATGCTTCTATATTGGAGCGGAGTCTTGAGGTGGGTAGAATATAGTTGTGCAATAATTGGCTGTTGATTGCTGGTGTTGACTTCTTGATGTGTAGTGCCTCGCAAACGTCAAGCCGCCTGCTATCGCTGTATCTATCGATGATTTCTGTGTTGTTTACTAGGATTTCTCTGGCGATGGTTTGGTTGTGGGAAGAGATTATATGTTCCTTAATGGAGCCCTGTTGCTTATGCATCGTTAAACGCCTAGAAAGAGATGTTGTTGTCTTGCCTATATACTGGGTTTTTTGGAGCTTACAGTCCCCAAGTGGGCATTTGAAGGCATAGACGACGTTAGTCTCTTTTAAAGCGTTCTGTTTTGTGTCTGGAGAGTTTCTCATGAGTAGGCTGGCCGTTTTTCTGGTTTTATAGTAAATCGTCAGTTGTATCCTCTGATTTTTGTCTGTAGGGATAACGTTTCTATTAACAATATCTTTCAGGACCCTTTCCTCCGTTTTATGAGCTGTGGAAAAGAAGTTCCTGTAAAATAGTCTAATAGGGGGTATAGGTGTTGTGTTAGTTGTCTCTTCAGAGGTTGCATGGCTTTTCACTTTCATATATGTATATATATATATATATATATATATATATATATATATATATATATATATATATATAGAGAGAGAGAGAGAGAGAGAGAGAGAGAGAGAGAGAGAGAGAGAGAGACAGAGACAGAGTCGTAGTGGCTTGGCGCTTTCTCCTGATAGTTCCCGTCCATTCCGTGACCACCGAGTCTGGACCCCCAAGCCCCTAGACCGCCCACCAGCCCCGCCCACCACCAGCCCCGCCCACCAGCTCCGCCCACCAGCCTGGGGCGTTGTAACGTCACTATTCTGACCTTGGAACTCTTTGTCGTAGCTGTACATAAAGTTGTGTATGGAGTCAGCCTCCACCACATCACTGCCTAATGCATTCCATCCGTTAACTACTCTGACACTGAAAAAGTTCCTTCTAACGTCTCTGTGGCTCATGTGGGTACTCAGTTTCCACCTGTGTCCCCTTGTTCGCGTCCCACCAGTGTTGAATAGTTCATCCTTGTTTACCCGGTCGATTCCTCTGAGGATTTTGTAGGTTGTGATCATGTCCCCCCTTACTCTTCTGTTTTCCAGTGTCGTAAGGTGCATTTCCCGCAGCCTTTCCTCGTAACTCATGCCTCTTAGTTCTAGGACTAGTCTAGTATCATACCTTTGGACTTTTTCCAGCTTCGTCTTGTGCTTGACAAGGTACGGGCTCAATGCTGGGGCCGCATACTCCAGGATTGGTCTTACATATGTGATATACAAGGTTCTGAATGATTCCTTACACAGGTTCCTGAAGGCTGTTCTGATGTTAGCCAGCCTCGCGTATGCCGCAGACGTTATTCTTTTTATGTGGGCTTCAGGAGACAGGTTTGGTGTGATATCAACTCCTAGATCTTTCTCTCTGTTCGTTTCATTAAGTACTTCATCTCCTATTCTGTATCCTGTGTCTGGCCTCCTGTTTCAATTGCCTAGTTTCATTACTTTGCATTTACTCGGGTTGAACTTCAACAGCCATTTGTTGGACCATTCACTCAGTCTGTCTAGGTCATCTTGTAGCCTCCTAATATCGTCCTCAGTTTCAATCCTCCTCATAATTTTTGCATCATATTATGTGTGTGTGTGTGTGTACTCACCTAATTGTACTCACCTAATTGTGCTTGCGGGGGTTGAGCTTTGGCTCTTTGGTCACGCCTCTCAACCGTCATGTGTGTGTGTGTGTGTGTGTGTGTGTGTGTGTGTGTGTGTGTGTGTGTGTGTGTGTGTGTTAGAGAGAAATATATGTAATGGATAGAGGAAAAATAATTGATCACTTAGTAAGGCGGGGTCCAAGAGCTAGTAGCTGGGTCCTGCAGGCACAAATAGTAAACACACACACACACACACACACACACACACACACACACACACACACACACACACACACACACACACACACACAACAGTAGCAGCGCTGCCAGGTCTAAACAGGAAGATAAACAAAGAATACAATACCCATCAATACAACACAAAGGAATGAACACGGACAAAAAATACAACAACAGGACATGAATTTTCTTCCAGGTTCTCAATATATTTTGCCAAACTTTTTTTCTCTCTCCCGCGAGAAAAGGAAGAAGAGTTGCGGGTCTTGGCACTTCACAGCGAGAAACTTTACACAAGTAACCCAAAATGAGGGAGAGAAAATGAGGAGAAAATGAGGTCCTAGAAAACGGGACTTTGGCCACGACCTGATGAGCTAAGGAGGAATAGGACAGGAAGAAAATGGAATAAAGAAAATGGCGACGAAGATTGGAGGAAGTGGCATAGGAAGAGATGATTTAAGAGAAGGAGGGAGGTGCTGTATAATCCTAGAGATTACAAGAAACAGGAAAGGAAGGGGTGGGGATATAATCGCAACATACAAGATACACGAAGAAAAAGTTGTGGACACCACCTCCACGAACTAGTAAAGACCTCACTCCTTAATAGACACTGATAGATAAAAGGAAGGTGAAGACTTAGAACGTTAACAGGAGGAGGAGGTGGAGGAAGAGACAGGAAGACTGTATATATACACACACACACATGGAATATACTACATATTATACTATAGGAATTGATATGTTGGAGGCTGACTCCATACACTGGGTCAAATGCATGACCGAGCCCAATAGGTTTAGCTAGCTACCTGTACACCAGCTGATTGGCAGTTGATAGACATGAAGGGGCAGGACCTAGCAGGAGAAAGTGCCAAGCCATTGTCACTATATAAGACTGGGATGGGACCTGGATATAAGGATTGATAAATCAGTCAATATATCCATTAATCCATCTATCTACTTATCTATCCATGTATCTATTCATCTGTGCAACACCCATCTATCCATCCCTATATGCATATATTTACCCTCCATCCATCTGTCCAAATATCCATCTATTCATCCATTTATCCACTCATCTATCCATCTATCAATCCATCTGTCTATCCATCTATCATCTCAGCTATCTATCTTCCCATCCGTCTACCTATCCATCCAACTATCTTCCCATCCGTCTACCTATCCATCCAACTATCTTCCCATCCGTCTACCTATCCATCCAACTATCTTCCCATCCGTCTACCTATCCATCCATCTATCTTCCCATCCGTCTACCTATCCATCCAACTATCTTCCCATCCGTGTACCTATCCATCCATCTATCTTCCCATCCGTCTACCTATCCATCCATCTATCTACTGTCTGTGTCTGTCATTACCTCTTTCTGTCTGTCTGTCTGTCTGTCTGTCTGTCTGTCTGTCTGTCTGTCTGTTTCTCTCTCTCTCTCTCTCTCTCTCTCTCTCTCTCTCTCTCTCTCTCTCTCTCTCTCTCTCTCTCTCTCTCTCTCTCTCTCTCTCTCTCTCTCTCTCTCTTTCCTCTCTCTCTCTCTCTGTCATTTTCTGTCATGATCTCCATTATAGAACAATGAAAGGAGACCCTCTATATCTCTCTTTATATTTTCTGTCTATAAATTCTTTCATTATAGAATAATGTTATATGGTGATTGTTGCTTGGGTTGATGAATAGACAGGTGTGGAATATTCGAAATCTTGAAAACAGCAAAAATCATTCAGAAAATGTGCTTAAAAGCTGTGTGTAAGAGAGAGAGAGAGAGAGAGAGAGAGAGAGAGAGAGAGAGAGAGAGAGAGAGAGGGAGGGAGAGAGAGAGAGAGAGAGAGAGAGAGAGAGAGAGAGAGAGAGAGAGAGAGAGAGAGGGAGAGAGAGGGAGAGGGAGAGAGTCAACAAAGAGAGAAAGCAATGTCAACATAGGGGGGGGGGGTAACTTGACCCCTGGTTGAAGAGTAGTGACCTATGATGATCCCCCAAGACCTCCTTCAACACCTCTAACACTCTCACTATCACCAACACACTCACTATCACCTCCAACACACTCACTATCACCTCCAACACACTCACTATCACCTCCAAAACTCTCACTATCACCTCCAGAAACTTCTATAGTCGTCCACATCAATTTTATCAAGTGCTATCTCTTTCCACCTTCATCATCACTATCACTATCACTATCACCATCATCACTATCATACCATCACCATCATGCGTATCAGTAGCAATACAATCATATCCCATATACGTGACACTCAGAAAATACACCTGATTGCCTTACCTTTCAAAATACCCAAGTCCTTGGCTCAAAGTTGGTTAGCTCACCTTCTATTATGCTGCCACTCAGAACATCCTCTCTTGCTGCCACTCAGAACATCCTCTCTTAATTATGCTGCCACTCAGAACATCCTCTCTTGCTGCCACTCAGAACATCCTCTCTTGCTGCCACTCAGAACATCCCCTCTTGCTGCCACTCAGAACATCCTCTCTTAATTATGCTGCCACTCAGAACATCCTCTCTTAATTATGCTGCCACTCAGAACATCCTCTCTTAATTATGCTGCCACTCAGAACATCCTCTCTTAATTATGCCGCCACTCAGAACATCCTCTCTTAATTATGCCGCCACTCAGAACATCCTCTCTTAATTATGCTGCCACTCAGAACATCTTCTCTTAATTATGCTGCCACTCAGAACATCCTCTCTTAATTATGCCGCCACTCAGAACATCTTCTCTTAATTATGCTGCCACTCAGAACCACTCAGAACATCCTCTCTTAATTATGCTGAAACTCAGAACATCCTTTCTTAATTATGCTGCCACTCAGAACATCCTTTCTTAATTATGCTGCCACTCAGAACATCCTCTCTTAATTATGCTGCCACTCAGAACATCCTCTCTTGCTGCCACTCAGAACATCCTCTCTTGCTGCCACTCTGAACATCCTCTCTTAATTATGCTGCCACTCAGAACATCCTCTCTTGCTGCCACTCAGAACATCCTCTCTTAATTATGCTGCCACTCAGAACATCCTCTCTTAATTATGCTGCCACTCAGAACATCCTCTCTTAATTATGCCGCCACTCAGAACATCCTCTCTTAATTATGCTGCCACTCAGAACATCCTCTCTTAACTATGTTGCCACTCAGAACATCCTCTCTTAATTATGCTGCCACTCAGATCGCATCTCACGTTGGTACGTAGAACGACTCTCACACTGCCACTCAGAATACCTTACACCGCCACTCAGAACACCTTACACCTCCACTCAGAACACCTTACACCGCCACTCAGAACACTACTAAGTGAACCAATTCAACTGGAGCCCTAATGTGGGCTCGAACCTATGTGCTGAGTGTTCCCAGTCGCGCTCTAGTCGACTGCGCCGCGACATGGTTAAAAGAATTGCAACCTGGAGTACTCCTGCACTTACGAGGGTCCTTGAGGCTTCCACTGAAGCCTAACAAGGGTGTCACACAATCCCCCCCCTCACCCCCCCCCCTCCTGCACTCCATAAATCAAATAGTTCTACATCTGACGATGTTCAACTATAACATGATATATATCAAATGAACATTTGTTCAGCTGATATTTCACGTTATTGGGACTTCTGTGTGTGTGTGTGCACTACTAATACTACTGCTGTACTCATCTGGTACTCTGTGTACCTGTGGACTCTGTGGACTGTGTTTTGTGTATCTGTGCCTAGTATCTGTGGACTCTGATCTCTGTGTACCTGTACCTAGTACCTGTGGACTCTGATCTCTGTGTACCTGTGCCTAGTACCTGTGGACTCTGATCTCTGTGTACCTGTGTACCTGTACCTGGTACCTGTGGACTCTGATCTCTGTGTACCTGTGCCTAGTACGTGTGGACTCTGATCACTGTATACCTGTGGACTCTGATCTCTGTATACCTGTGGACTCTGATCTCTGTGTACCTGTGCCTAGTACTTGTGGACTCTGATCTCTGTGTACTTGTGCCTAGTACTTATGGACTCTGATCTCTGTGTACCTGTACCTAGTACCTGTGGACTCTGATCTCTGTGTACCTGTGCCTAGTACTTGTGGACTCTGGTACCTGTGTACCTGTGCCTAGTACCTGTGGACTCTGATCTCTGTGTACCTGTACCTAGTACCTGTGGACTCTGATCTCTGTGTGCCTGTGTACCTGTGCCTAGTACCTGTGGACTCTGATATCTGTGTACCTGTGCCTAGTACCTGTGGACTCTGATATCTGTGTACCTGTGCCTAGTACTTGTGGTCTCTGATCTCTGTGTACTTGTGCCTAGTACTTATGGACTCTGATCTCTGTGTACCTGTACCTAGTACCTGTGGACTCTGATCTCTGTGTGCCTGTGCCTAGTACCTGTGGGCTCTGATCTCTGTGTACCTGTGCCTAGTACCTGTGGACTCTGATCTCTGTGTACCGGAAAGAAAGTTCAATAACACCGGTTTACATGCCACTCAGAGTGCTTGATGCTCTGCAACTTAGAATGCCTGCCCTTTCTGCTACTCAGATTCAGCTACTCAGATTCAGCTACTCAGAATTCTGAAAATTCTGCTACTCAGAAATTCTGAAATTCTGAAATTCAGAAAAGAAATTCTGCTACTCAGAATGCTTGAATGCTCAGCACAAAGTGTTGAATCTACCCCTACAAAGTGTCCAGCTCCCCCCCCCCTCACAAGTGCTCAGTCTCTCTCTATAATGTGTTCAACAGAATGTCCTAAATTGCCCTTGCAACACAGTACTTATCAATATACATATTATTGAACGACTCATAAAAAGTGAACATTATTCACAGAAATAAGTTTTTTGTTTTTATATATCAATTTTATACTTTATTTTCCATTTGAACAGTCACTTATTTATGAAGGATATGCGTCCCTGGCGAGGGGCATCGTGCATCAGGCATGTGAGGGGGAGGGTAGTGAGAGCTTTTCCTTGTTCTACCTCCTCTCTCTCTCTCTCTCTCTCTCTCTCTCTCTCTCTCTCTCTCTCTCTCTCTCTCTCTCTCTCTCTCTCTCTCTCTCTCTCTCTCTCTCTCTCTCTTCCTTCCTCTCCCCTTATTTCGCTCTTTCTTTCTCTCCATTTTTCTACCTCTCCTCAGCTCTTTCCTTCCTCTTTATTTTCCATTTGATATATATATGTGTGTGTGTGTGTGTGTGTGTGTGTGTGTGTGTGTAACTAAGAAACATGTAACAAAAATAGATCAAATATTTGCTGAAAGAGCAAATGCTGAGAGGAAAGCCAGCAAGTCATGAAATGAACAAAGCAATAGTTGGAGAGGGAACAAATCTGTTGTAATCTGCAATCATGGCCAGAGGGATATACAGGATAAATGGGATAAGAGGGAGACCAGATAAAAAATTATACACACTTTCAAAAACATTCAGGCGAAAGGAAGGAAACCATGGAAATCGAGCAATACTCTAGGCTAGGGAGGTTTCAGAGTGAAAGGAATCGACCAGTGAAAGCTGTCTTTAAAAACAGTAAGTCTTGTAAAATATTAGACATTTAGTTAGGGAATGACATAAAGAGTCTATGAAAACCAGGAACTAAACAATACAACATAGATAAATACTAAGACTGCCTTGCCTGATGGCTCATTAATCCAAATAAGCAGAGATCAGTGACTAGATCAACATTCACTATTACCTTGTCAGAACTGCATGTGCAATAACAGGAACCATAACCCCTCTGGCATACTCAAAGTAGCCAACTAGAGATAAGAAGTATTTAATTCACATATACAAATGAAGATGGAATTACAAATCAAGGGGCAGAATAGAGAGTGACAGAGAGACAAGCACACACATTATCACAATAACGGAAACGCCTCTAACAAGAGTTGCAGATGACATGAACTCTCCTGAAGATTACCAGATAACAAGGCCCGAGAACAGGGGTGGAGAAGATTAAACCCTTTTGCTATAGCACCACTGCTGCTTTGACGAATCAGAATTATCAGATGAAAACTATCAACAAGAGTATATACTTTGAATAACAACAGTGTGGATTATAAAGATAGGAGAAAATAAGTAATTTACAACCACTCGTCAAATAACGAAAGGATAAGGAGGCATATAAACAAATGCAAATAAACTTGACGAAATGAAAACCCAGACACAATGTCAAAGGAAGCCGAAGGGTTAGATTTTAATAAGTGGTAATTTTATTCCAAAGATATACTAGCTAATGAAAGATCACCCCGAGGGTGATGCGACTTGGAGAGCAAAGCTGCTGGAAGCCGCGGACCAGCACTTCTTGTAGCAACATATTACAAAACACTACACACAGAAATCACAATTACGTGATACATCAATTGAGCAAATCCACAAGGGCCGTGACGAGGATTCGAACCTGCGTCCGAGAGCATCCCCAGACGCTGCCTTAATTTTGTGCCTCGGAGAGGCTGCAGGATCTAGTAAGTTCAGTAGAACTTCGCTTTCAACTCCTATCCATGTCGTAGCTCAGTCGATTAAGGCAGCGTCTGGGATGCTTTCGGACGCAGGTTCGAATCCTCATCACGTCTCTTGTGGATTTGTATCATATTACAATACCCAACAAGAGGATGGGAAAAGGGTTCCTGGTTACTAAACGACTGGCGCCTCGTATTCCAGGGGAAACTATTGGGCTTACCATGAGCTATGGGATGAGAAAGTTCTCAAGCTGCTAACAGGAGTCATCAGGCCTCTAGTTCCTAGTTTAACCTGTGTAAGAAAAAAACTCTAGCAATACTAGACAATGTTGACCTGAAATGAGGCAGATGTTAAGACGTGAGAGAAAGAGATGCCACGAGGAGCCAGCATCCACTGTGGTATGGCGTTCGAGTACACCGGAGCTGAAGAAGGGAATAAGAAACACGCTGAGAAAGTCCACACAGAAGAAGGAAGACGACAGAGACCAGCCACGGGGACCAGAGAAGACCGCGGGCCTCCACCCAGCCCTGTGGGAAAGGTTCGGTTGGAAGGAGAAACAAAATAATGAGATGTAATCCATAGCCTGGAACTGTGTAGCTGCTACAGGAAGCTCCATGGAAACACAAACCGTAACTGTCTCTATTTTCCGCTTGTTACAACTTGTAATAAAGTTGTTACATATTGGCTTAACGTGTTTATGACGTATTAAAACGTTGTTACAACTTGCCATATTGGTTTTTATAACTGGTTAGGAGGTGTTAAAACTTGTTCGAACGTTGTACCAACGTCATAGTTTCGGTGTGTGTTTGGCGGGATATGATCCCACTTACAGAAGGAGGTGGATGAGAAAAGCAAAAAATATACCCTTTCTTTCAATAGGAAATGGAAGAAAGAGAAGGAAAGTATAATAAAACCAAGAATATAAAGTACAGAGGACTAGTAAAACCACGTAAGAAGAAAAACCAGTCAACCTCAAGATATAGTGTGTTTGTGTTCTCACTGAAAACGACAAGGAAGTGTGTAAAGAAACTCTACAAGAAATGTCAAAAGATCTTCACCTGAAGAACTAAAATGTGGCTTCCCAGGTTACAAGAAGCCAGGCTGACACAGTAAACATCAGGTGACATAGTTATCAATGTAGATAAGCTCAAAACTACCTCAGATAGTGGTTTTTGATCTCATCTACATAAGAATTGAACCAAACTTAATATTATCCAATATTATTACTGCTGAAGATGAATTGACAAGGTGGACAAAGAGAAACTATTTAGCTCGAGTGGACACAGGTGGACATTGAGTGCCCATAATGAGCCACAGGGACATTAGAAAGAATTTTTTGTTCAGTGTCAGAGTAGTTAGCAAATGGAATGCATTAGGCAGTGATGTGGTGGAGGCTGACTCCATACACAGTTTCAAATGTAGATATGATAGAGCCCAGTAGGCTCAGGAACCTGTAACAGTAGATACTGTTAGGTAAGTTTTTTAGGTAAGTACCATCACCACCACCACCACCAACACTATCACCATCACCACCACCACCATCCCCACCACCACCATTACCACCAACACCACCACCACCACCACCACCACCACCACCAACACCACCACCAACACCACCACCATCACACCACCAACACCACCACAACCCCCACCACCATCTTGTCCACATTTCTCACTCGCCGTCCGGACAAAGCCAAGACCTCACATATGTCTTAATATTCGCCTGAGGAAGACATGAGAGCGGATGATATCTCTCATCTCCCCGTCAAAAATAGACTCCCCGAAAATTTCTCACTTTCTTGCCGTGCCTCTCCGACCTCTCTCACCCGAGCGCTGACTCTATCTGATGTTTCTCATCCCAACACTTGCTGAGACAGATGAGACAGGTGTATCCCTATTATTCCTTAATTGAGTATTGATGCGGAACTGAACGCAGTATTGCATTGTGTCTCATCTTAGCCATATCAAGGTAATCTCTCACACATTCCTCATTCAGCTGCAATGAAAGTCTTTCTCAGTCGTTCCTATTAACGACTGTAATCGACTACTGTTTCATAATGAAGTGAGAAACAGGACTTTAACGTGGGCAAGAGGATGGAGAGAGAGAGAGAGATGAGAGAGATGAGAGAGATGAGAGAGATGAGAGAGATGAGAGAGATGAGAGACATGAGAGAGATGAGAGAGAGATGAGAAGAGGAACATGCGTGTGAGAAAGGTTCGACAGGTGGCGTTAATTAAGCGTTCACAGTGAACTTCAGACGCTTAGCTCCAACTTGAGCGCTCAGGTATTCTCAAACACATCTCAACCGTTACCCCTGAGTCCTGGAATCCCCTTGGGGGAAAGGGGAAATGGAAGAGGGGTCGGTGAGGGGTCATGAATGAAGGGGTAAAGGGGAGGAATGGAGAGAAAATGGGAACTGGACCGAGGAAAAATGGCTCCTGGAAAAGGGGTCCAGAATGCTGGAAAAGGAAGAAGTATAAAGAAACAAAGAGGTAAAGAAGAAGGAATGAGAGGAGTCAGCGAGTATTCCAGGTACTGGAAGTGATAGGATGTTCCAGATGGAGCAGGAGGGGCTGGAACTGGAGCAGGAATGGCAGAGCAGACCAGGAACCGAGTCTGGAATATGAGCAGGAGGCGTCGAGGCAGCTGCTGGCCTTCTGAGTGGGAATCACAGGGAATGGAAAATGGTGTACTGGGGGGCCAGACGTCGGACCTGTAGACGGCAGGCAGGAATTGTATGTCTTGGGGCTGTGAGGCTTGCTCTCTCTCTCTGTCTCTGTCTCTGTCTCTCTCTCTCTGTCTGTCTCTGTCTCTGTCTCTCTCTCTCTGTCTGTCTCTCTGTCTCTCTGTCTCTGTCTGTCTGTCTGTCTGTCTCTCTCTCTCTCTCTCTCTCTCTCTCTCTCTCTCTCTCTCTCTCTCTGCCCACCAACCAGCAGTTCCAAGTCTTCGAACACTTGGGTAGTTCTCTCCAAGTTAGTTCGTTTGTCGGTAAGTCGTTAGGGTCGGCAACTCATCAACGCATCTCGGGGCCGTAACTCATCAACTTGACGCCTCCGCCACCCACCCCCTCCCCCTCCTTCCCGACCACTCTGCCTTCAAATGCACTCTAGACTACTCCAAGCTCTCCTCCACAGGTTTGAGTGCTTCAATGTCTATATAGCTCTTTCATTCATGTCAAGCGGTGCCTCGAGTGATCGCTTCGAAGGTCCGAGTTCGAGGGTTGAGGGGAAAGTTCCGCTGCTGTGTGTGTGTGTGATGGAGATGGAGGCTACATCTCTGTGTGTGATGGAGGTGGAGGCTGCATCTCTGTGTGTGATGGAGATGGAGGCTACATCTGTGTGTGTGATGGAGATGGAGGCTGCATCTGTGTGTGTGATGGAGATGAAGGCTGCATCTGTGTGTGTGATGGAGGTGGAGGCTGCATCTGTGTGTGTGATGGAGATGGAGGCTGCATCTGTGTGTGTGATGGAGGTGGAGGCTGCATCTCTGTGTGTGATGGAGGTGGAGGCTGCATCTCTGTGTGTGATGGAGGTGGAGGCTGCATCTCTGTGTGTGATGGAGGTGGAGGCTGCATCTCTGTATATTGTGAGGGATTGCCATCTCCTCCTCCATCTCCTCAAGTTGCTCCTCCTATAACCTGCTGAGTAACTACTCCACTCTCGAGTAGTCAAGAACTGTATTTGTTAGTTATGTATCTTTAAATGAAAACGACTGTCTGGTTGTCCGGGGTTCAGCGACGCGCCCTTGTGGCTAACTTCACCTAGTTTTGTCTAGTCATTTTTGTTGGGTCCGTGCCCAACACGGGCAGTCCGTGTTGGCTACGGGTACGTCCTCTGTTGCTGTGTGTGTGTGTGTGTGTGTGTGTGTGTGTGTGTGTGTGTGTGTGTGTGTGTGTGTGTGTGTGTGTGTGTGTGTGAGTGTGTGTGTGTGTGTGTGTGTGTGTGTGTGTGTGTGTGTGTGTGTGTGTGTCAGGTCACCAATTTCATGGAGACCAATGACCTTCACAACCCAGGCCAACATGGATTTCGAGCGGGAAGATCGTGCCTCTCACAGCTACTTGAGCACTACGACAAAGTCACTGAGGCATTAGAAGAGAAACAGAATGCTGATGTGATATACACGGACTTCGCAAAGGCTTTCGATAAATGTGACCATGGCGTGATAGCACACAAAATGAAGTCAATGGGAATAACCGGTAAAGTAGGACCGGATACTCGGTTTTCTGTCAAACAGGACTCAGCGAGTAACTTTCAACCATATAAAATCTAGTCCAAGTGCAGTGAAAAGCTCTGTACCTCAGGGTACAGTCCTTGCACCGCTGCTTTTCCTTATTCTCATATCAGATATAGACAAAAATACAAGTCACAGCTTCGTGTCATCCTTTGCAGATGACACAAAAATCAGTATGAAAATTACCTCGGCTGAGGACATTGAAAAACTTCAAGCTGATATTAATAAAGTTTTCGACTGGGCATCAGAAAATAACATGATGTTTAATAGTGATAAATTCCAGGTACTCAGGTACGGTAAAAATGAGGTCCTTAAACATAATACAGAGTACAAAACACAATCAAATGTACCCATAGTAGGAAAACAGCATGTAAAGGATTTGGGAATAATAATGTCTGACGACCTAACGTTTAAGGAGCATAACCAAGCAAATATTGCGACAGCCAGAAAAATGATAGGATGGATTACGAGAACTTTCAAATCCAGGGATCCCATCACAATGGTTGTACTCTTCAAGTCACTTGTGTTGTCCCGTCTTGAGTACTGCTCAGTACTCACTTCCCCCTTCAGAGCAGGAGAGATTGCTGAAATAGAGGGAATACAGAGAACATATACGGCACGCATAGATGCAATAAAGCACCTAAATTATTGGGATCGTCTCAAAGCCCTCCAAATGTACTCACTAGAAAGTAGACGAGAGAGATATCAAATAATATACACCTGGAAGATACTGGAGGGCCAAGTACCAAATCTACACAGTAAAATAACAACGTACTGGAGTGAACGACATGGAAGAAAATGTAGAATAGAACCAATGAAGAGCAGAGGTGCCATAGGCACAATCAGAGAACACTGTATAAACATCAGAGGTCCGCGGTTGTTCAACGTCCTCCCAGCAAGCATAAGAAATATTGCCGGAACAACCGTGGACATTTTCAAGAGGAAACTAGATTTATTCCTCCAAGGAGTGCCGGACCAACCGGGCTGTGGTGGGTATGTGGGCCTGCGGGCCGCTCCAACCAACAGCCTGGTGGACCAAACTCTCACAAGTCGAGCCTGGCCTCGGGCCGGGCTTGGGGAGTAGAAGAACTCCCAGAACCCCATCAACCAGGTATCAACCAGGTGTGTGTGTGTGTCTGTGTGTGTGATTGTGTATATGTGTGTGTGTGTGTGTATTCACCTAGTTGTATTCACCTAGTTGTGTTTCCGGGGGTTGAGCTTTGCTCTTTCGGCCCGCCTCTCAACTGTCAATCAACTGTTTACTAACTACTTTTTTTTCACACCACACACACACACACACACACACACACCAGGAAGCAGCCCGTAACAGCTGACTAACTCCCAGGTACCAATTTACTGCTAGGTAACAGGGGCATTCAGGGTGAAAGAAACTTTGCCCATTTGTTTCTGCCTGGTGCGGGAATCGAACCCGCGCCACAGAACTACGAGTCCTGCGCGCTATCCACCAGGCTACCAGGCCCCTGTGTGTGTGTGTGTGTGTGTGTGTGTGTGTGTGTGTGTGTGTGTGTGTGTGTGTGTGTGTGTGTGTGTGTGTGTGTGTGTGTGTGTGTGTTTGTGTGTGTGTGTGTGTGTGTGTCTCGCCTCTCAACTGTCAATTAATCAACTGTAACTAACTACTAACTAATCCCCCGCCCCCCCACACACATATGGAGGCGCATGTGACTCCACATGGATAATGTGGAATGGAATTGGATAATGGATTCCACATGGATAATGTGGAATGGATAATGATGGAATGCACTAGGCAGTGATGTGGTGGAGGCTGACTCCATACACTGTTTCAAATGTAGATATGACAGAGCCCAGTAGGCTCAGGAATTTGTACACCAGTGATGTGGCCTCCACCACATCACTGCCTAATGCATTCCACCTGTTAACTACTCTGACACTGAAAAAGTTCCTTCTAACGTATCTGTGGCTCATGTGGGTACTCAGTTTCCACCTGTGTCCCCTTGTTCGTGTACCACCAGTGTTGAATAGTTTATCCTTGTTTACCCGGTCGATTCCCCTGAGGATTTTGTAGGTTGTGATCATGTCTCCCCTTACTCTTCTGTCTTCCAGTGTCGTAAGGTGCATTTCCCACAGCCTTTCCTCGTAACTCATGCCTTTTAGTTCTGGGACTAGTCTAGTGGCATACCTTTGAACTTTTTCCAGCTTCGTCTTGTGCTTGACAAGGTACGGGCTCCATGCTGGGGCCGCATACTCCAGGATTGGTCTTACATATGTGGTGTACAAGATTCTGAATGATTCCTTACACAGGTTCCTGAAGGCTGTTCTGATGTTAGCCAGCCTCGCATATGCCGCAGACGTTATTCTCTTTATGTGGGCTTCAGGAGACAGGTTTGGTGTGATGTCAACTCCTAGATCTTTCTCTCTGTCTGTTTCATTAAGTACTTCAGATACTATTCTGATACAGATACTATTCTGTATACTATACAGATACTATATACTATACTGTATACTATACATACTATACATACTATACATACATATATACTGTATACTATACAGATACTATTCTGTATCCTGCGTCTGGCCTCCTGTTTCCATTGCCTAGTTTCCTTACTTTGCATTTACTCGGGTTGAACTTCAACAGCCATTTGTTGGACCATTCACTCAGTCTGTCTAGGTCATCTTGTAGCCTCCTACTATCATCCTCAGTTTCAATCCTCCTCATAATTTTTGCATCATCAGCAAACATTGAGAGAAACGATTCTATTCCCTCTAAGAGATCATTTACATATATCAGAAACAGTATAGGTCCAAGGACTGATCCCTGCGGGACTCCACTTGTAACGTCTCGCCAATCTGAGACCTCACCCCTCACACAGACTCGTTGTCGCCTGTTGCTGTTGCTTAGGTACTCCTCTATCCAATGGAGTACCTTCCCTTTCACTCCAGCCTGCATCTCCAGCTTTTTCACTAGCCTCTTGTGTGGCACTGTATCAAAGTGTGTGTGTGTGTGTGTGTGTGTGTGTGTGTGTGTGTGTGTGTGTGTGTGTGTGTGTGTGTGTGTGTGCTCACCTATTATCACTTGCCTGTTTGTGCCTGTCTGACTGAGATTTAGCTCTTGGAATCCACCTTTCTAGCCCTCGGCTCTATGGTCCAGCCGCTCAACTGTCAATCAATTGGTGCTTATTGAGCTCTATCATATCTACATTAAAATTTTGTGGAGTTTGCCTCCACCACACCACTGGTTAACACATTCCTTTTGTTAACTACTCTCACAATGACCAAAATAATTTCTAATATCTCTGTCGCTCATTTGGGTACACAGTTGCCACCCTTGTCCGAGTACCACAATTCTGGCATTAAATAATCTGTCTTTATCATCCTTTTGAGAATTTTGTAGGTAGTAATCATGTCTCCAATATTTCGTCTGTCTTCCAGGGACGTGAGGTTTAATTCCTATACAGCCTTACCTCGTAACTCATACCCCTCAGTTCCGGGACTAGTCTAGTGCCTTGTCTTGGAGCTGGAAGCTGGAACCGTCTCCAGCTTCGTCTTGTGCTCGACTCGATATTAACTCCACGTTGGAGACTCAGTCTCCAGGATTGATCTTACGTATGTCATCTATAAGATTTTGAATGTTCTTATGTTAGCCAGCCACGCATATGCCGCTGATGATATCCTTATGATGTGGGCCTCAGAAGACAGGGAAAACCAGTAAGAGCAATGTAGAGGATTCGAACCCCGCACACTTGGTACTGCCAAGCCCACGCTTTAGACCACTACACCACGACATGGTCAAAAGAAATGCAACCATGGATTCCACTGAATCCTCTTAGGGGCTCCTGAGGCTTCCACAAAAGCCCCCAGTCCTGTCAGGGTTTCACGCACTTGCCCCCTCACTCCACTTTCCTCTATTGATTTTTGTGGGTTTGCTTTTGCATATCTGTAACCCTTGTTGAAAAATTAATTTCTTTCTTTCTTTGTTCCTTCCCTCATTTAGACATTTGATGAATCAAAAGGTCTTCTCTCTCTCTCTCTTTATGTTCCTGTGAAAAGACTCGTCTTAATAGCCACAGTTTTCCATCCTCATCATTGTGCAATTTCCTGGCATTCCTAAGCACTTGTCATTTGTTTCACTCAAATATCACCCTTAAGAGGCGATTGTTATTTTTGGTCATATTTGCCTAGCCTCTTAAAATCATTGTTCGGAGGAATCATTTTTGTGAAACCTTCTCCGAAGCTTCTATTTTTCTCCATGATTTTATTCCTCTTCTGCTCTGTCCACCCTAGACGGTATATTTTCTTTTCCAAACACCAAAAAATTATTATGGACTAAACTTGTCTCTGCTGCAGTGTTTTGAACTAGTTTACTGCCAGGTAACCAGTTTATTTCTAACGGCTTGTTCAATGTCTGCTTCTTGTCACTCATTTACAAGTCTTCGAATTATAAATATACTTCTGTGATCTTTTTTTTGGTTCTCCTGTACAGGTCGTGGGTATGTTTCTTAAATTTCCTCTTTGGCCCCTTTTCTAGTTCTTTAGTCTATCCTCTTAGCCTATCCTTGCCTAAACTCCCTGTTTGGTCTGTCCTGTAGGCCTGCTCCAAGATGTTCCCCATCATTTTTTTGTCTGTAAATTTCTTCAAATTTGTCTTCTCCTTATTTATTTATCTTATTTCTTATTTATCGCCTTCATCTTCCTTATTTAATTATCTTTCACTAGTTCCTTGATTTGTAGTGTTTGGGTGCCATTCCTTCCCTCCGTCCCATCCCATATCCTTATCCTGATCCCTTCTAAGCGCTATATATATAGTAGTAATGGCTTGGCACTTTCCCTTTCATAGTTTCCTTCCCTTCTTTTGATTTGTATCTCCTGCCTTCTTACCGTGTCTCTCAAGGTAGTAATTTTCTCCTGATGCTGTGAAATATTTCCTCCAAGAACATCAGCTATATCTGTAAAAAAGTTGAATTTTTCTTTTTTCCAATTTAAGAAATTTTCCTTCATTTAGCAACTCCTCAGCCATCACTAACCTGACGAGGAAAACCTCTTATTTCGTATTTTTTTTTCCTCAATGAAATTTTCATCTCTTGATGATCGCGCGTGTGTGAAAATTTCAAGGGGGTTTCACTTAGGAAAAAATTTCACTTAGGGGAAAAAACAAAAAACTGAGAGCAGGAAAACTTCTCAAATTAGGAAACAAATTTAATTTTCGTCTACAACTGGTTCTAAATCTGTTGTAAATGTTTGCAGAATGAAATATCTTTTTCAATAAGTCTCCACCAACTGTTATTGGTCCTGACTGTCTCAAGGCTCCACGTGGCTCCCGTCTCTGTCTCTCACATGCCCGTCTCTGTCTCTCACATGCCCGTCTCTATCTCTCACTGCTACCTAGAAAATTATGAGGTAATCCTGAAGCTTTCTGAG
This sequence comes from Procambarus clarkii, assembly GCF_040958095.1. Taxonomy (NCBI): domain Eukaryota; kingdom Metazoa; phylum Arthropoda; class Malacostraca; order Decapoda; family Cambaridae; genus Procambarus; species Procambarus clarkii. The sequence continues at coordinate 45,363,527 of NC_091171.1, forward strand.
CCATGTAGTGTGTGTGTGTGTGTGTGTGTGTGTGTGTGTGTGTGTGTGTGTGTGTGTGTGTGTGTGTGTGTGTGTGTGTGTGTGTGCGTGTGTGTGTACCCAGTGTTGACTGAGGACACGCGTCATAGGATGAGAGAGAGGGAAAAGGGATATGGAGGAGGGGAAAATGAGAGAAGAGAGTGAGGGAAGAAGAAGAAGAAGAAGAATAGGGGAGACAAAAGAGGGAAGAGAGAGAGAACAGAGGGGGAGAAGAGAGGGGAGAAGAGGGGGGGGGGAGGGGTACAAAAGATGGACAAAATAGAGGGTTCCACACCTGTGCTAATTACCTGCCTTCACTATGCTCAGCCGGGCGCGTCTTAATTGGTAATTACACATGTCTCCTGAAGTCGTCTCCAACAACCTCAACTTGTGGAGCACGAGGGTCGTATGGGCTGCATGGTGAGCTGTGGCTGTGGCTGTGGCTGTGGCTGTATCTGTGGCTGTGTCTATAGCTGTGGCTGTGGCTGTGGCTGTGGCTGTAGCTATGGCTGTGGCTGTGGCTGTAGCTATGGCTGTGGCTGCAGCAGAGGGAGTGGGGAACCCTCCACCACACCTAAGGGGAAACAGTAGTCAACTATCTGGGCAACTAACTACCCAAAGCCTCTCAGGGTTACACAGCTGAGTGCCCTGGGCATAACTTAGTGTAAGTTGTCATTCTTTAGCGTAACTTAGAGTAACTTACCATAGATGTAAGTGACTGGCAGGGAGGCACCTTGTATTGGAGTGGTTGTGCACTCAAATCGCAAGCTAGAGGACCCGGGTTCGAGACCTGGGGGACGGGTGTGGGGTAGGAACGGAGCCGCTCTCCGTCACGATGCGTCCAGCAGTAGTTAGGGACTTGGATGTAAAACAACGGTTGGATGGTGTTCTAGGGGGGTTGGGGGGGGAAAGGGTTCACAGTAACCTAACTGGTTGTGGTCTTAATGGGGTGGGAATTATTAGGAGTGATAACACACACACGCAGGCACGCAAGTACGCGCGCACACACACACACACACACACACACACACACACACACACACACACACACAACTTTGGTCCACACTTTGGTGGACCAAAGAGCCAAAGCTCAACCCCCGCAAGCACAATTAGGTGAGTACATACACACACACACACACACACACACACACACACACACACACACACACACTTGCCTACCACTCTCCACAGTGTATAGTAGGTCACTGGAAACGGGGGACCTACCAGATATATGGAAGACTGCTAATGTAGTACCAATATACAAAAAGGGTGACAGACAAGAGGCACTGAACTACAGGCCAGTGTCCTTAACATGTATACCATGCAAGATGATGGAGAAGATTGTGAGAAAAAACCTAGTAACACATCTGGAGAGAAGAGACTTCGTGACAACCCATCAACATGGGTTCAGGGAGGGTAAATCTTGCCTTACAGGATTGATAGAATTCTACGATCAGGTGACAAAGATTAAACAAGAAAGAGAAGGGTGGGCGGACTGCATTTTTTTGGACTGTCGGAAAGCCTTTGACACAGTACCCCATAAAAGGTTGATGCATAAGCTAGAGAAACAGGCAGGAGTAACTGGTAGGGCGCTCCAGTGGATAAGTGAGTACCTAAACAGTAGGAAGCAGAGAGTTACAGTGAGGGGTGAGACCTCAGACTGGCGTGAAGTCACCAGTGGAGTCCCACAGGGCTCTGTACTTGGACCTATCCTGTTTATGATATACGTAAATGATCTCCCAGAGGGTATAGACTCATTCCTCTCAATGTTTGCTGACGACGCCAAAATTATGAGAAGGATTAAGACAGAGGAGGACAGCTTGAGGCTTCAAGAAGACCTGGACAAGCTGCAGGAATGGTCGAACAAATGGCTGTTAGAGTTTAATCCAAGCAAATGTAATGTAATGAAGATAGGGGTAGGAAGCAGGAGACCAGATACAAGGTATCACTTGGGAGATGAAATACTTCAAGAGTCCGAGAGAGAGAAAGACCTGGGGGTTGATATCACGCCAGACCTGTCCCCTGATGCTCACATCAAGAGGATAACAGCAGCAGCATATGCCAGGTTGGCTAACATAAGAACGGCCTTTAGAAACTTGTGTAAGGAATCTTTCAGAACATTATATACCACATATGTCAGACCAATCCTGGAGTATGCGGCACCAGCATGGAGTCCATATCTAGTCAAGCATAAGACTAAAATGGAAAATGTTCAAAGGTTTGCCACCAGACTAGTACCCGAGCTGAGAGGTATGAGCTACGAGGAGAGACTACGGGAATTAAACCTCACTTCGTTGGAAGACAGAAGAGTTAGGGGGGACATGATCACCACATTCAAGATCCTCAAGGGAATTGACAGGGTTGATAAAGACAGGCTGTTTAACACAAGGGGCACACGCACTAGGGGACACAGGTGGAAACTGAGTGCCCAAATGAGCCACAGAGATATTAGAAAGAACTTTTTTAGTGTCAGAGTGGTTGACAAATGGAATGCATTAGGAAGTGATGTGGTGGAGGCTGACTCCATACACAGTTTTAAGTGTAGATATGATAGAGTCCAATAGGCTCTGGAACCTGTACACCTGTTGATTGACAGTTGAGAGGCGGGACCAAAGAGCTAGAGCTCAACCCCCGCAAGCACAACTAGGTGAGTACAACTAGGTGAGTACACACACACACACCTTATTAGACATATAAGTAAAATTGAACAAGTGCAGAGGATTGCTACTAGATAAGTGCCAGAGCTTAGAGAGTCAAGTTATGAGGACAGACTCAAGGAACTCGTTCCCACAACCCGGGAACACAGAAGAAATAGAGGAGACATGATAACAACATACAAGATACTGAGGGGAACAGACAAGATGGACAAGGCCAGCCATTACAACAAGAGCCAAGGCCAGACAGTAGAACAAGAGAACACAAGTTGAAGTTGGAGTCGTAAACGAGTCAAAGAAATGTTAGGAAGTACTCGCACCCTGTACGGGCGGTCAGCAAGTGGAATGTACTCAGGGAGAGGTCGTGGAAGCCGCCTCCACACAAAATGTTCGACAAGTGTTTGTACAAAATGAGGATTTTAGAGCGTCGGATCCAATTCCAATTCCAGAGCATGGCATAGAATACACAGAGGTATCCCAAGACGTAGTGAAAAAATTACTCAAGGGGCTGGGAAGGAATAAATCAGTTGGCCCTGGTGGAGTTTCTCCTTGGGTGCTGCGAGAATGTGCAACTGAGCTAAGCATTCCACTCCAATTAATATTCCAGACATCCTTGTGCACAGGAATCTTAGCAGATATATTGAAAATCCCAAACACTGTACCAATCTATAGAAATAGTAGCTGAGAGGAACCTATAAATTATAGAACCGTATCATTAACAAGCGTGGTAGTCAGAACACAGGAAATAATAGTTAAAGTCAAATGGGTTGAACACCTAGAGATTAATGACATAATAACGGACAGACAGTATGGTTTTCGAACAGGAAGATCCTGTGTGACAAATCTATTTTGTTTTTATGATAGATCTATAGAGACACTACAGGAAAGAGGTGGTTGGGTTAACTGTGTCTATCTGAATCTAAAAATAAGACTTTAGATAGTCCCACACAAGAGACTGTTCTGGAAACTGGAACATGCTGGAGGGGTGACAGGGAGACTTCTGACATGGATGAACAATGTTCTGACAGACAGATGAGGACAGTAATCAGATACAATGTAACTGGAGGAGTGCTACTAGCGGAGTCCCACAGGGTTCAGTTCTTGCACCAGTAATGTTCGTCGTCTACATAAACCATCTACCAGAAGGAATACAGAATTATACGAACATGTTTGTGGATGATGCTAAGATACTGGGGAAGATAGGAGACACAGACGATTGTAATGCTCTTCAAACTGATCTAGATCAAATAAGTGCTTGGAGCGACAAGTGGCCAATAGAATTCAATGTGAATAAATGCCATGTTATGGAATGGGGAATCGGAGAAAATAGACCACACACAGCTTACAAATTATGTAGAATGGAATTACAGAACTCTAAAAAAGAACGAGATCTGGGGTGGTTTTGGATAGTAAACTGTCGCCAGAGGAACACATAAAGAACATTATGAGAGGGTGCAAAGGCTTCAAAGTGGCTTCCGGAACTGAAAAAAACAAGAGTTACAAAAAGAGAGACTTCATTTCATTTCATTTCTTTATTATGCACCCCATACCCATCCCGTGGGCGGTGGTGTAAAGGATTACAGAGGCACATAATCGGTTCAGGTTCAGGAACTGAACCCTCTAATTCGTTTAGCTAAGCAAACAACAGAGGCGTTAAATATGCGAAAACTAGAAGATGAAAGAAAAAAGGTGATATGATCACCACTTATAAAATACTAATATGAATCGACCAAATTGACAAAGAGGAATTCCTGAAGCCAGCAACTTCAAGAACAAGAGGACACAGATTCCAGCTAAGGAAACAAAGGTTATCTTGAGGTTATCTTGAGATGATTTCGGGGCTTTTTAGTGTCCCCGCGGCCCGGTCCTCGACCAGGCCTCCACCCCCAGGAAGCAGCCCGTGACAGCTGACTAACACCCAGGTACCTATTTTACTGCTAGGTAACAGGGGCATAGGGTGAAAGAAACTCTGCCCAATGTTTCTCGCCGGCGCCTGGGATTGAACCCAGGACCACAGGATCACAAGTCCAGCGTGCTGTCCGCTCGGCCGACCAGCTCCCTCCAGCCGGTGCCGAAAAAAATATTATAAAGTTTTCTTTTTCAAATAGAGTGGTAGACGGCTGGAACAAGTTAGGTAAGAAGGTGGTGGAGGCCAAACCCATCATTAGTTTCAAAGCGTTATACGACAAAGAGTGCTGGGAAGACGGGACACCACAAGCGTAGCTCTCATCTTGTAGCTACACTTAGCTAGGAAATTACACTTAAGTAATTACACACGCGCACACACTCGGGCCTCGCGGCTGAATGGATAGCGCTCGGGGGGTCGCAGTTCTAATGTCCCGGGTTCGATTCCCGGCGGAGACGGAAACAAATGGCCAAAGCTTCTTACACCCTGATGCCCCTGTTCACCTAGCAGTAAATAGGTACCTGGGAGTTAGACAGCTGATACGGGCTGCTTCCTAGGGGGTGTAAGTGTGTTAGAGAGAAATATATGTAGTAATATAATAGAGGAAAAAGAGATTGGTTAAAAAGGCGGGGTCCAAGAGCTAATAGCTCCATTCTGCAGCCACAAATAGTAAATACACTCACTATTAAAGGTGCGCTACACATTTACTTCGACCCACAGTCGACCGCTGGAGTTGTGGTGGTGATGGTGATGGTGATGGTGACGGTGTTGATGGTGATGGTGATGGTGACGATGGTGATATGGTGATGATGGTGACGGTGATGGTGATAATGGTGATGGTGACGATGGTGATTTTTTTTTATTATTATTATTTTCTACCACAGACGTGGCCACACATTTACAATGCTAACCAGCATATGTACATTTTCTTCTGTCCTCCATGGACAGGGTTAGAGAAGTGTTAAACATATAGTTCAAGGGTTTATTGAACACTCAACCACAGAAGGTGATTCGGTGTTTTTAAAATACTAAGCTAACCTACATACGTAAATACATAGATTCACAGATTTACGTATGCCCTACATAAAGTGTTCGATGTGTCTTGTACATAGTGTCATTAATGTACATTTACAAAGGTGAAATGTAATTCTGATCAGCTTCCATATATACTTTATGCACATACATATACGTACACACACACACACATATACGTACACATACATATATACACACACACATGCATTCACATACATTTATCTCTTTTACTCTGAGAGTGTGAGGTAGCTGATAAAGACACTAGTGTGCAATTAAGCACTTAATCACTGAAGGTGATTAAGATGCTTTTACAAGCTCAGGTTATATAGTTACATCACATACATTGTATAATTGATACATTACATGGTCAATCTTGGGTACAAGTCCAATATATCATCAAGTGTTCCAATACTCATATAGTAATTACACAGTTCAGCATACCTTGATGGTAATGGTGATGGTGACGATGATGGTGATGGTGATGGTGATGGTGATGGTGACGATGATGGTGATGGTGACGATGAAGGTGATGGTGACGTTCATTGTGATAGTGATGGTGACGATGATGATGATTGTGACGATGATGGTGAAGGTGACGATGATGGTGATGGTGATGATGATAGTGACGATGAAAGTGATAGTGATGGTGACGATGATTGTGATGGTGACGATGATTGTGATGGTGATGGTGATGATGATAGTGACGATTAAAGTGATATTGACGATGATTGTGATGGTGACGATGATTGTGATGGTGACGATGAAGGTGATGGTGATAATGATAGTGACGATGATGGTGATGATGACGATGATGGTGATGGTGACGATGATGGTGATAGTGACGATGATTGTGATGGTGATGGTGATGGTGACGATGATTGTGATGGTGATGGTGACGATGATGGTGATGGTGATGGTGATGGTGACGTTGATGGTGATGGTGACGATGATGGTGATGGTGACGTTGATGGTGGTGGTGATGGTGACGATGATTGTGATGGTGATGGTGACGATGATTGTGATGGTGATGGTGACGATGATGGTGATGGTGATGGTGACGATGATGGTGATGGTGATGGTGACGTTGATGGTGATGGTGATGGTGACGATGATGGTGATGGTGATGGTGACGATGATGGTGATGGTGATGGTGACGTTGATGGTGATGGTGATGGTGACGATGATGGTGATGGTGACGATGATGGTGATGGTGATGGTGACGTTGATGGTGGTGGTGATGGTGACGATGATGGTGATGGTGATGGTGACGATGATGGTGATGGTGACGATGATGGTGACGGTGATGGTGACGATGATGGTGATGGTGATGGTGACGATTGTGATGGTGATGGTGACGATGATGATGATGGTGACGATGATGGTGATGGTGACGATGATGGTGATGGTGATGGTGGCGATTGTGATGGTGATGGTGACGATGATGGTGACGATGATGGTGATGGTGATGGTGACGATTATTGTGATGGTGATGGTGACGATGATGATGATGGTGATGGTGACGATGATTGTGATGGTGATGGTGACGATGATTGTGATGGTGACGATGATGGTGATGGTGATGGTGACGATGATGGTGATGGTGATGGTGACGTTGATGGTGATGGTGATGGTGACGATGATGGTGATGGTGATGGTGACGATGATGGTGACGTTGATGGTGATGGTGACAATGATGGTGATGGTGACGATGATGGTGATGGTGATGGTGACGTTGATGGTGGTGGTGATGGTGACGATGATGGTGATGGTGATGGTGACGATGATGGTGATGGTGACGATGATGGTGACGGTGATGGTGACGATGATGGTGATGGTGATGGTGACGATTGTGATGGTGATGGTGACGATGATGATGATGGTGACGATGATGGTGATGGTGACGATGATGGTGATGGTGATGGTGGCGATTGTGATGGTGATGGTGACGATGATGGTGATGGTGATATATATGGTGTGTGTATACATTTATTATTGTCCAATTGTTCACTAACAATTGTCCAACTGTGAACAAGGGCACAATTAATCACAGTCACGTGTAGACGTCGTCCACATGTGTCACCAAGTCATTTATAAATCATTTGCATAATATTTTGCGAGTAAAATACTCATATAACTCTATATTTTTCCTGTATAGTTGCGAGTTTATTTAAAATTTATTGGACACTGATTTGTGTCGCTCGCTGGCCATTGACGAGGTGTTTTTTCAATAGCTGAAGTGAATGGAACTTCTGGTGGGCGACCTGTTGCCAAAACGGTTTCAATTTGTGCGTATATTTTTTCTCGTGATGAAACGAGCGACGGTGTTGCTCTGTTTGGTAGAAGGGCGGAATTGCCAGCCTCTGGTAGTTACGTGTGGGCCAGCCTTGTTTGGTGGTCAAGTCTGGAGGTAGTTAAGTATACATGAGGGTCTCTCTCTCTCTCTCTCTCTCTCTCTCTCTCTCTCTCTCTCTCTCTCTCTCTCTCTCTCTCTCTCTCTCTCTCTCTCTCTCTCTCCAGCTATCTACAATCTAAGGGGGTCAAACTAGCTGATAAACGAGGCCATTAAACCAGAGAGAGGTAATTAGTGATAGTGCCAGACCATGTTTCACTAGACAGACACCACACATACAAGCACACACACACACAAACACACACACATACGAACCAACATGCATACAACATACGAACGGCATTCAGAAATTTGTGTAAAGAATCATTTAGAACTTTGTATACCACATATGTCAGGCCAATCCTGGAGTATGCAGCCCCAGCATGGAGTCCATATCTAGTCAAGGATAAGACTAAACTGGAAAAGGTTCAAAGATTTGCCACCAGACTAGTACCCGAGCTGAGAGGTATGAGCTACGAGGAGAGACTACGGGAATTAAACCTCACTTCGCTGGAAGACAGAAGAGTTAGGGGGGACATGATCACCACATTCAAGATTCTCAAGGGAATTGATAAGGTAGATAAAGTCTATTTAACACAAGGGGAACACGCACAAGGGGACACAGGTGGAAACTGAGTGCCCAAATGAGCTACAGAGATATTAGAAAGAACTTTTTTAGTATCAGAGTGGTGGACAAATGGAATGCATTAGGAAGTGATGTGGTGGAGGCTGACTCCATACACAGTTTCAAGTGTAGATATGACAGAGCCCAATAGGCTCAGGAACCTGTACACCTGTTGATTGACAGTTGAGAGGCGCGACCAAAGAGCCAGAGCTCAACCCCCGCAAGCACAACTAGGTGAGTACACACACACACACACACACACACACACACACACACACACACACACACACACACACACACACACACACACCATGCTCCAGCATGGAACCCGTACCTTGTCAAGCACAAGACGGAGCTGGAAAAAGTCCAAAGGTATGCTACTAGACTAGTCCCAGAATTAAGAGGCATGAGTTATGAGGAAAGGCTGCGGGAAATGCATCTTACGACACTGGAAGACAGAAGAGTAAGGAGGGACATGATCACAACCTACAAAATCATCAAGGGAATCGACCGGGTAAGCAAGGATGAACTATTCAACACTGGTGGTACGCGAACAAGGAAACAGGTGGAAACTGAGTACCCACATGAGCCACAGGGACGTTAGAAAGAATTTTTTCAGTGTCAGAGTAGTTAACAGGTGGAATGCATTAGGCAGTGATGTGGTGGAGGCTGACTCCATACACAGTTTTAAATGTAGATATGATAGAGCCCAGTAGGCTCAGGAATCTGTCCACCAGTTGATTGACGGTTGAGAGGCGGGACCAAAGAGCCAAAGTTCAACCCCCAGAACTTCATCTCTCTGTATTTCCTCACACTGACAAGTTGTCAACCCTTGGCTCACAGCTGTAATGATCCTAGGCTCACAGCTGTAATGATCCTAGGCTCACAGCTGTGATGATCCTTGGCTCACAGTTGTGATGATCCTTGGCTCACAGGTGTGATGATCCTTGGCTCACGGCTGTGATGATCCTTGGCTCACAGTTGTGATGATCCTTGGCTCTCAGTTGTGATGATCCTAGGCTCACAGCTGTGATGATCCTTGGCTCACAGCTGTAATGATCCTTGGCTCACAGTTGTGATGATCCTTGGCTCACAGCTGTGATGATCCTTGGCTCACAGCTGTGATGATCCTTGGCTCACAGCTGTGATGATCCTTGGTTCACAGCTGTAATGATCCTAGGCTCACAGCTGTAATGATCCTAGGCTCACAGCTGTAATGATTCTAGGCTCACAGCTGTCATGATCCTTCTCTCACAGCTGTTATGATTCTAGGCTTACAGCTGTAATGATCCTAGGCTCACAGCTGTAATGATCCTAGGCTCACAGCTGTGATGATCCTTGGCTCAAAGCTGTGATGCTTCCTTGGCTCACAGCTGTGATGCTTCCTTGGCTCACAGTTGTGATGATCCTAGGATCACAGCTGTAATGATCCTACGCTCACAGTTGTGATGATCCTAGTCTCACAGCTGTAATGATCCTAGGCTCACAGCTGTAATGATCCTAGGCTCACAGCTGTAATGATCCTTGGCTCACAGCTGTAATGATCCTAGTCTCACAGCTGTCATGATCCTAGGCTCAGAGCTGTCATGATTCTTGGCTCACAGCTGTCATGATCCTTCTCTCACAGCTGTAATGATCCTAGGCTCACAGCTGTAATGATCCTAGGCTCACAGCTGTAATGATCCTTGGCTCACAGCTGTAATGATCCTAGGCTCACAGCTGTAATGATCCTAGGCTCACAGCTGTAATGATCCTAGGCTCACAGCTGTAATGATCCTAGGCTCACAGCTGTAATGATCCTAGGCTCACAGCTGTAATGATCCGAGGCTCACATCTGTAATGATCCTAGGCTCACAGCTGTTATGATCCTTCTCTCACAGCTGTAATGATCCTTGGCTCACAGCTGTAATGATCCTAGTCTCACAGCTGTCATGATCCTAGGCTCACAGCTGTCATGATCCTTGGCTCACAGCTGTCATGATCCTTCTCTCACAGCTGTAATGATCCTAGGCTCACAGCTGTAATGATCCTAGGCTCACAGCTGTAATGATCCTAGGCTCACAGCTGTAATGATCCTAGGCTCACAGCTGTAATGATCCTAGGCTCACAGCTGTAATGATCCTAGGTTGACAGCTGTAATGATCCTAGGCTCACAGCTGTAATGATCCGAGGCTCACATCTGTAATGATCCTAGGCTCACAGCTGTTATGATCCTTCTCTCACAGCTGTAATGATCCTTGGCTCACAGCTGTAATGATCCTAGGCTCACAGCTGTATTGATCCTAGGCTCACAGCTGTCATGATCCTTCTCTCACAGCTGTAATGATCCTAGGCTCACAGCTGTCATGATCCTTCTCTCACAGCTGTAATGATCCTAGGCTCACAGCTGTAATGATCCTAGGCTCACAGCTGTAATGATCCTTGGCTCACAGCTGTAATGATCCTTGGCTCACAGCTGTAATGATCCTAGGCTCACAGCTGTAATGATCCTAGGCTCACAGCTGTAATGATCCTAGGCTCACAGCTGTAATGATCCTAGGCTCACAGCTGTAATGATCCTAGGCTCACAGCTGTAATGATCCGAGGCTCACATCTGTAATGATCCTAGGCTCACAGCTGTCATGATCTTTCTCTCACAGCTGTAATGATCCTAGGCTCACAGCTGTAATGATCCTTGGCTCACAGTTGAGATGATCCTTGGCTCACGGCTGTGATGATCCTTGGCTCACAGTTGTGATGATCCTTGGCTCACAGTTGTGATGATCCTAGCCTCACAGCTGTAATGATCCTTGGCTCACAGCTGTGATTATCCTTGGCTCACAGCTGTAATGATCCTTGGCTCACAGTTGTGATCATCCTTGGCTCACAGCTGTGATGATCCTTGGCTCACAGCTGTGATGATCCTTGTCTCACAGTTGTGATGATCCTTGGTTCACAGCTGTAATGATCCTAGGCTCACAGCTGTAATGATCCTAGGCTCAGAGCTGAAATGATCCTAGGCTCACAGCTGTAATGATTCTAGGCTCACAGCTGTCATGATCATTCTCTCACAGCTGTAATGATTCTAGGCTCACAGCTGTAATGATCCTAGGCTCACAGCTGTAATGATCCTAGGCTCACAGCTGTGATGATCCTTGGCTCACAGCTGTGATGCTTCCTTGGCTCACAGCTGTGATGCTTCCTTGGCTCACAGTTGTGATGATCCTAGGCTCACAGCTGTAATGATCCTACGCTCACAGTTGTGATGATCCTAGTCTCACAGCTGTAATGATCCTAGGCTCACAGCTGTAATGATCCTAGGCTCACAGCTGTAATGATCCTTGGCTCACAGCTGTAATGATCATAGTCTCACAGCTGTCATGATCCTTGGCTCACAGCTGTCATGATCCTTGGCTCACAGCTGTGATGATCCTTCTCTCACAGCTGTAATGACCCTAGGCTCACAGCTGTAATGATCCTAGGCTCACAGCTGTAATGATCCTTGGCTCACAGCTGTAATGATCCTAGGCTCACAGCTGTAATGATCCTAGAATCACAGCTGTAATGTTCCTAGGCTCACAGCTGTAATGATCCTAGGCTCACAGCTGTAATGATCCTTGGCTCACAGCTGTAATGATCCGAGGCTCACAGCTGTAATGATCCTAGGCTCACAGCTGTCATGATCCTTCTCTCACAACTGTAATGATCCTAGGCTCACAGCTGTAATGATCCTTGGCTCACAGCTGTAATGATCCTAGCCTCACAGCTGTAATGATCCTAGGCTCACAGCTGTCATGATCTTCTCTCACAGCTGTAATGATCCTAGGCTCACAGCTGTAATGATCCTAGGCTCACAGCTGTCATGATCCTTCTCTCACAGCTGTAATGATGCTAGGCTCACAGCTGTAATGATCCTAGTCTCAGAGCTGTGATGCTCCCTAGGCTCACGGGTGTGATGCTTCCTAGGCTCACAGCTGTCATGATCCTAGGCTCACAGCTGTCATGATCCTTCTCTCACAGCTGTAATGATCCTAGGCTCACAGCTGTCATGATCCTAGGCTCACAGCTGTATCTGCAGCTTCCCTGAAGTTTCTCAAACCCTCGTGGTAAGGACTGGCTCACTTCTCAGTTAGAAAATCTCAAGGCGTCTGATTTTAAAGCTGATCTCTAGTTGAACTTAAAGCTAGACTCATCTTCTTAAGAGGCTCAAGTCATCATGAATGTTCTTACACGGAGACTTAAGAACAAGTTGCAGCTTTAAACTTCTTTATTCTTAATGATTCGGAATACCTCGGTCATCAGCTAAGACGTATTGCACATTAAGACGTGTTTACACATTAAGACGTATTTACACATTAAGACGTATTTACACATTAAGACGTATTTACACATTAAGACGTATTTGCATATTAAGACCTATTTACACATTAAGACGTATTTACACATTAAGACATATTACACATTAAGACTTATTACACATTAACACGTATTTACACATTAACACGTTTTTGCACATTAAGACGTATTTACACATTAAGACGTATTTACACATTAAGACGTATTTACACATTAAGACGTATTTACACATTAAGACATATTACACATTAAGACTTATTACACATTAACACGTATTTACACATTAAGACGTTTTTACACATTAAGACGTATTTACACATTAAGACGTATTTACACATTAAGACGTATTTACATATTAAGACGTATTTACACATTAAGACGTATTACACATTAAGACGTATTACACATTAAGACGTATTTACACATTAAGACGTATTTACACATTAAGACGTATTTACACATAAAGACGTATTTACACATTAAGACGTATTTACACATTAAGACGTATTTACACATTAAGACGTATTTACACATTAAGACGTATTTACACATTAAGACGTATTTACACATAAAAACGTATTTTACACATTAAGACGTATTTACACATAAAGACGTATTTACACATTAAGACGTATTTAAACATTAAGACGTATTTACACATTAAGACGTATTAAACATTAAGACGTATTTACACATTAAGACGTATTAAACATTAAGACGTATTTACACATTAAGACGTATCCATAGCAGCCGTAATTGTCATTTTGTTAGAGTCTAATTTCATTTTATATAATATAAAATTATATAAAATTTATATATATATAAATAAAAATTTATAAAATTATCTAGTTATAAAAATTATAAATATTTTTTATAATATTTATCTAGTTATAAAATTATCTAGTGAGAGGGGGTGGGGGGTGGGGGGGGGGTAGGGGGGGTGGGGGGGTAGGGGGGGGGTAGGGGGGGGTAGGGGGGGGTGTTGTGAGGGGGGGAGGGGGGTATTGTGAGGGGGGGAGGGGGGGTGTTGTGAGGGGGGGGGAGGGGGGTGTTGTGAGGGGGGGAGGGGGGGAGGGGGGGTGTTGTGAGGGGGGGGGAGGGGGGTGTTGTGAGGGGGGGAGGGGGGGTGTTGTGAGGGGGGGGGAGGGGGGTGTTGTGAGGGGGGGAGGGGGGTGTTGTGAGGGAGGGGGAGGGGGGTGTTGTGAGGGAGGGGAGGGGGGTGTTGTGAGGGGGGTTGGGAAGTATGGTAAACAAAGACACACAAACACAACCTTCGAGCAATTAAACAGGAATTAAAAACAAAGGAACATCAGCATCTCAAGATTAGTTTAGAACACAAGAGATAAAAATGGAAAGATGTCAGTAAGATAACAGGAGAGATGTGAAAGAAGATAACAAGGCTGGAATTAGAGTGCAAAACAAAGATAACTTAAAACCTGAGAAAACCGAAGATATCTCAAGGAGATACTGGAGATAGAGATAAAAGGGGAGGAGGTCAACATCAAGAAGGGTGAAGAACATGATCAGGAGGGTGAAGAACACCAAGAACATCATCAGGAGGGTGAAGAACACCATCAGGAGGGTGAAGAACACCAAGAACATCATCAGGAGGGTGAAGAACACCATCAGGAGGGTGAAGAACACCATCAGGAGGGTGAAGAACACCATCAGGAGGGTGAAGAACACCATCAGGAGGGTGAAGAACACCAAGAACATCATCAGGAGGGTGAAGAACACCATCAGGAGGGTGAAGAACACCATCAGGAGGGTGAAGAACACCATCAGGAGGGTGAAGAACACCAAGAACATCATCAGGAGGGTGAAGAACACCATCAGGAGGGTGAAGAACACCAAGAACATCATCAGGAGGGTGAAGAACACCATCAGGAGGGTGAAGAACACCATCAGGAGGGTGAAGAACACCATCAGGAGGGTGAAGAACACCATCAGGAGGGTGAAGAACACCATCAGAAGGGTGAAGAACACCATCAGGAGGGTGAAGAACACCATCAGGAGGGTGAAGAACACCAAGAACATCATCAGGAGGGTGAAGAACACTATCAGGAGGGTGAAGAACACCATCAGGAGGGTGAAGAACACCATCAGGAGGGTGAAGAACACCATCAGGAGGGTGAAGAACACCAAGAACATCATCAGGAGGGTGAAGAACACCATCAGGAGGGTGAAGAACACCAAGAACACCATCAGGAGGGTGAAGAACACCAAGAACATCATCAGGAGGGTGAAGAACACCACCAGGAAGGTGAAGAACACCAAGAACATCATCAGGAGGGTGAAGAACACCAAGAACATCATCAGGAGGGTGAAGAACACCATCAGGAGGGTAAAGAACACCATCAGGAGGGTGAAGAACACCAAGAACATCATCAGGAGGGTGAAGAACACTATCAGGAGGGTAAAGAACACCATCAGGAGGGTGAAGAACACCATCAGGAGGGTGAAGAACACCAAGAACATCATCAGGAGGGTGAAGAACACCATCAGGAAGGTGAAGAACACCAAGAACATCATCAGGAGGGTGAAGAACATCAAGAACATCATCAGGAGGGTGAAGAACACCATCAGGAGGGTGAAGAACACCATCAGGAGGGTGAAGAACACCAAGAACACCATCAGGAAGGTGAAGAACACCAAGAACATCATCAGGAGGGTGAAGAACACCAAGAACACCATCAGGAGGGTGAAGAACACCATCAGGAGGGTGAAGAACACCATCAGGAGGGTGAAGAACACCATCAGGAGGGTGAAGAACACCATCAGGAGGGTGAAGAACACCAAGAACACCATCAGGAGGGTGAAGAACACCATCAGGAGGGTGAAGAACACCATCAGGAGGGTGAAGAACATCATCAGGAGGGTGAAGAACACCAAGAACACCATCAGAGAGAGAGAGAAAGGAGAGATTCGTGGCAGGTAGACAGCAGCCTGTCACGGGGTATTGCTAAAAATTGCTACGTAGTCTCCGTCTGCTCAGAGGCCTGACGGCTGAGTGGTCAGCGCTCTGGATTCGTAGTCCTGAGGTTTCGGGGTCTGATCCCCCCTCGGTGGAGGTGGAAACAAATAGGCAGTTTCTTTCACCCTGATGCTCCCCTGTTCACCTAGTAGTAAATAGGTACCTGGGAGTTATAGACAGCTGCTACGGGCCTGGTCGAGGACTGGGCCGCAGGGATGCTAAGTCCCGAAATCATCTTAAGAAGATAACCGTCGCTCTACCGTCCAGTTCACAGTATAAGCGACGGTCTAGCTTCATGCAGGTCGGCGTTCAATCCCCGACCCTCCAAGTGCTTGGGCACCATTCCTTTCCCCCGTCCCATCCCAGTGATATATATATATATATATATATATATATATATATATATATATATATATATATATATATATATATATATATATATATATATATATATAAAGAGAGAGAGAGAGAGAGAGAGAGAGAGAGAGAGAAAAAGATAGAGTCGGCTTGGCGCTTTCTCCTGATAGTTCCCCTCCTTCACGTCAATATAATACCCCGTTTTCTTTACTAAA
>NC_091171.1:45385034-45417534 GCF_040958095.1 Procambarus clarkii
AACACGTGTGGTACAGTCACAACACGTGTGGTACAGTTACAACACGTGTGGTACAGTCACAACACGTGTGGTACAGTTACAACACGTGTGGTACAGTTACAACACGTGTGGTACAGTTACAACACGTGTGGTACAGTTACAACACGTGTGGTACAGCTACAACACGTGTGGTACAGTCACAACACGTGTGGTACAGTTACAACACGTGTGGTACAGCTACAACACGTGTGGTACAGTTACAACACGTGTGGTACAGTTACAACACGTGTGGTACAGTTACAACACGTGTGGTACAGCTACAACACGTGTGGTACAGTTACAACACGTGTGGTACAGTTACAACACGTGTGGTACAGCTACAACACGTGTGGTACAGTTACAACACGTGTGGTACAGTTACAACACGTGTGGTACAGTTACAACACGTGTGGTACAGTTACAACACGTGTGGTACAGTTACAACACGTGTGGTACAGTTACAACACGTGTGGTACAGTTACAACACGTGTGGTACAACTACAACACGTGTGGTACAGTTACAACACGTGTGGTACAGTTACAACACGTGTGGTACAGCTACAACACGTGTGGTACAGTCACAACACGTGTGGTACAGTTACAACACGTGTGGTACAGCTACAACACGTGTGGTACAGTTACAACACGTGTGGTACAGTTACAACACGTGTGGTACAGTTACAACACGTGTGGTACAGCTACAACACGTGTGGTACAGTTACAACACGTGTGGTACAGTTACAACACGTGTGGTACAGCTACAACACGTGTGGTACAGTTACAACACGTGTGGTACAGTTACAACACGTGTGGTACAGCTACAACACGTGTGGTACAGTTACAACACGTGTGGTACAGTTACAACACGTGTGGTACAGCTACAACACGTGTGGTACAGTTACAACACGTATGGTACAGCTACAACACGTGTGGTACAGTTACAACACGTGTGGTACAGCTACAACACGTGTGGTACAGTCACAACACGTGTGGTACAGCTACAACACGTGTGGTACAGCTACAACACGTGTGGTATAGTTACAACACGTGTGGTACAGTCACAACACGTGTGGTACAGCTACAACACGTGTGGTACAGCTACAACACGTGTGGTACAGTTACAACACGTGTGGTACAGTTACAACACGTGTGGTACAGTCACAACACGGGTGGTACAGTCACAACACGTGTGGTACAGCTACAACACGTGTGGTACAGCTACAACACGTGTGGTACAGCTACAACACGTGTGGTACAGTTACAACACGTGTGGTACAGCTACAACACGTGTGGTACAGCTACAACACGTGTGGTACAGTTACAACACGTGTGGTACAGCTACAACACGTGTGGTACAGTCACAACACGTGTGGTACAGCTACAACACGTGTGGTACAGCTACAACACGTGTGGTATAGTTAGCAACACGTGTGGTACAGTCACAACACGTGTGGTACAGCCACAACACGTGTGGTACAGTCACAACACGTGTGGTACAGCTACAACACGTGTGGTACAGTTACAACACGTGTGGTACAGCTACAACACGTGTGGTACAGTTACAACACGTGTGGTACAGTCACAACACGTGTGGTACAGCTACAACACGTGTGGTACAGCTACAACACGTGTGGTACAGTTACAACACGTGTGGTACAGTCACAACACGTGTGGTACAGCTACAACACGTGTGGTACAGTTACAACACGTGTGGTACAGCTACAACACGTGTGGTACAGCTACAACACGTGTGGTACAGCTACAACACGTGTGGTACAGTTACAACACGTGTGGTACAGCTACAACACGTGTGGTACAGTTTACAACACGTGTGGTACAGCTCACAACACGTGTGGTAACAGTTACAACACGTGTGGTACAGCTACAACACGTGTGGTACAGCTACAACACGTGTGGTACAGTTACAACACGTGTGGTACAGTCACAACACGTGTGGTACAGTCTACAACACGTGTGGTACAGCTACAACACGTGTGGTACAGTCACAACACGTGTGGTACAGTTACAACACGTGTGGTACAGTAACAACACGTGTGGTACAGTTACAACACGTGTGGTACAGTCACAACACGTGTGGTACAGCTACAACACGTGTGGTACAGTACAACACGTGTGGTACAGTTACAACACGTGTGGTACAGTTACAACACGTGTGGTACAGTTACAACACGTGTGGTACAGTCACAACACGTGTGGTACAGCTTACAACACGTGTGGTACAGCTACAACACTGTGGTACAGTTACAACACGTGTGGTACAGTACAACACGTGTGGTACAGTTACAACACGTGTGGTACAGTTACAACACGTGTGGTACAGTCTACAACACGTGTGGTACAGCTACAACACGTGTGGTACAGTTACAACACGTGTGGTACAGCTACAACACGTGTGGTACAGTTACAACACGTGTGGTACAGCTACAACACGTGTGGTACAGTCACAACACGTGTGGTACAGTACAACACGTGTGGTACAGTCTACAACACGTGTGGTACAGTTACAACACGTGTGGTACAGTCACAACACGTGTGGTACAGTTACAACACGTGTGGTACAGTCTACAAACACGTGTGGTACAGTTACAACACGTGTGGTACAGTTACAACACGTGTGGTACAGTTACAACACGTGTGGTACAGTCACAACACGTGTGGTACAGTTACAACACGTGTGGTACAGTCACAACACGTGTGGCTACAGTTACAACACGTGTGGTACAGTCACAACACGTGTGGTACAGCTACAACACGTGTGGTACAGTCACAACACGTGTGGTACAAGCTACAACACGTGTGGTACAGTCACAACACGTGTGGTACAGTTACAACACGTGTGGTACAGTCACAACACGTGTGGTACAGTTACAACACGTGTGGTACAGTCACAACACGTGTGGTACAGTTACAACACGTGTGGTACAGTCACAACACGTGTGGTACAGTTACAACACGTGTGGTACAGTCACAACACGTGTGGTACAGTTACAACACGTGTGGTACAGTCACAACACGTGTGGTACAGTTACAACACGTGTGGTACAGTTACAACACGTGTGGTACAGTTACAACACGTGTGGTACAGTTACAACACGTGTGGTACAGCTACAACACGTGTGGTACAGGTCACAACACGTGTGGTACAGTTACAACACGTGTGGTACAGCTACAACACGTGTGGTACCAGTTACAACACGTGTGGTACAGTTACAACACGTGTGGTACAGTTACAACACGTGTGGTACAGCTACAACACGTGTGGTACAGTTACAACACGTGTGGTACAGTTACAAACACGTGTGGTACAGCTAACAACACGTGTGGTACAGTTACAACACGTGTGGTACAGTTACAACACGTGTGGTACAGTTACAACACGTGTGGTACAGTTACAACACGTGTGGTACAGTTACAACACGTGTGGTACAGTTACAACACGTGTGGTACAGTTACAACACGTGTGGTACAACTACAACACGTGTGGTACAGTTACAACACGTGTGGTACAGTTACAACACGTGTGGTACAGCTACAACACGTGTGGTACAGTCACAACACGTGTGGTACAGTTACAACACGTGTGGTACAGCTACAACACGTGTGGTACAGTTACAACACGTGTGGTACAGTTACAACACGTGTGGTACAGTTACAACACGATGTGGTACAGCTACAACACGTGTGGTACAGTTTACAACACGTGTGGTACAGTTACAACACGTGTGGTACAGCCTACAACACGTGTGGTACAGTTACAACACGTGTGGTACAGTTACAACACGTGTGGTACAGCTTACAACACGTGTGGTACAGCTTACAACACGTGTGGTACAGTTACAACACGTGTGGGTACAGCTACAAACACGTGTGGTACAGTCTACAACACGTGTGGTACAGCTACAACACGTGTGGTACAGTCTACAACACGTGTGGTACAGCTACAACACGTGTGGTACAGTCTACAACACGTGTGGTACAGCTACAACACGTGTGGTACAGCTACAACACGTGTGGTACAGTTACAACACGTGTGGTACAGTCTACAACACGTGTGGTACAGCTACAACACGTGTGGTACAGCTACAACACGTGTGGTACAGTACAACACGTGTGGTACAGTTACAACACGTGTGGTACAGTTCACAACACGTGTGGTACAGTCACAACACGTGTGGTACAGCTACAACACGTGTGGTACAGCTACAACACGTGTGGTACAGTTACAACACGTGTGGTACAGCTACAACACGTGTGGTACAGCTACAACACGTGTGGTACAGTTACAACACGTGTGGTACAGCTACAACACGTGTGGTACAGTCTACAACACGTGTGGTACAGCTACAACACGTGTGGTACAGCTACAACACGTGTGGTATAGTTAGAACACGTGTGGTACAGTCACAACACGTGTGGTACAGCCACAACACGTGTGGTACAGTCACAACACGTGTGGTACAGCTACAACACGTGTGGTACAGTTACAACACGTGTGGTACAGCTACAACACGTGTGGTACAGTTACAACACGTGTGGTACAGTCACAACACGTATGGTACAGCTACAACACGTGTGGTACAGCTACAACACGTGTGGTACAGTTACAACACGTGTGGTACAGTCACAACACGTGTGGTACAGCTACAACACGTGTGGTACAGTTACAACACGTGTGGTACAGCTACAACACGTGTGGTACAGCTACAACACGTGTGGTACAGCTACAACACGTGTGGTACAGTTACAACACGTGTGGTACAGCTACAACACGTGTGGTACAGTTACAACACGTGTGGTACAGCTACAACACGTGTGGTACAGTTACAACACGTGTGGTACAGCTACAACACGTGTGGTACAGCTACAACACGTGTGGTACAGCTACAACACGTGTGGTACAGTTACAACACGTGTGGTACAGTTACAACACGTGTGGTACAGCTACAACACGTGTGGTACAGTTACAACACGTGTGGTACAGCTACAACACGTGTGGTACAGTTACAACACGTGTGGTACAGCTACAACCACGTGTGGTACAGCTACAACACGTGTGGTACAGCTACAACACGTGTGGTACAGTTACAACACGTGTGGTACAGTTACAACACGTGTGGTACAGCTACAACACGTGTGGTACAGCTACAACACGTGTGGTACAGTTACAACACGTGTGGTACAGCTACAACACGTGTGGTAACAGTCACAACACGTGTGGTACAGCTACAACACGTGTGGTACAGCTACAACACGTGTGGTACAGTTACAACACGTGTGGTACAGCTACAACACGTGTGGTACAGTTACAACACGTGTGGTACAGTCACAACACCTACAGTACAGTTACAACACGTGCGGTACAGTCACAACACGTGTGGTACAGCCACAACACGTGTGGTACAGTCACAACACCTGAGGTACACCCACACACGTGTGGCACAGCTACAACACGTGTGGTACAGTTACAACACGTGTGGTACAGTTACAACACGTGTGGTACAGTTACAACACGTGTGGTACAGTTACAACACCTGAGGTACAAGTTACAACACGTGTGGTACAGTCACAACACGTGTGGTACAGTCACAAACACCTGAGGTACAGTTACAACACGTGTGGTACAGTCACAACACGTGTGGTACAGTCACAACACGTGTGGTACAGTTACAACACGTGTGGTACAGTCACAACACTTGAGGTACAGTTACAACACGTGCGGTACAGCCACAACACGTGTGGTACAGCCACAACACCTGAGGTACAGTCACAACACGTGTGGTACAGTCACAACACCTGAGGTACACCCACAACACCTGAGGTACACCCACAACACCTGAGGTACACCCACAACACGTGTGGTACAGCCACAACACGTGTGGTACAGTCACAACACCTGAGGTACACCCACAACACCTGAGGTACACTCACAAAACCTGAGGTACACACACACAACACCTGAGGTACAGTTACAACACGTGTGGTACAGCCACAACACCTGAGGTACACCCACAACAACCTGAGGTACACCCACAACACCTGAGGTACAGTTACAACACGTGTGGTACAGCCACAACACCTGAGGTACACCCACAACACCTGAGGTACACCCACAACACCTGAGGTACACCCACAACACCTGAGGTACACCCACAACACCTGAGGTACACCCACAACACGTGTGGTACAGCCACATTTACCTATTATATACTATAGCAAATCTTATACCAATTATATAACAATTACAATTTAAACAACTCCTGGTCAACAATGATCTATTTCACTACAATTTTTGTACGTTTAAATTGTCTTTCAATTACACAGTTACAGTCATTACGGTCATTAGAGTGATAAGGTGCACAAACAGCGCATTTAACCCTTGACCTGATAATATATATGTGACCTTAGACGTTGTGGTTGTTTAAGATTCGCTAACTGGAACAAAAAGTTCCCCAAGTAGCACGGGCTATGGTGATCCCGTAAGACCTTAGACGTGGCCTTGTATTTAACCTCCCTCCTTTGATCTTATGCTATATTTGGTATTTATTAATCTCGGTCTTGGTTTGTTTGTCTAATATTAAATTGATTACGAATTTTGAGTGGAATTTTTATTTACATATAATTATTATTGCTATGGAATCTCATTCTTTCTTTTCCTCTCTCCCATGTTTCTCTCTCCCCTCTCCCATGTTTCTCTCTCCCCTCTCCCATGTTTCTCTCTTCCCTCTCCCATGTTTCTCTCTCTTCCCTCTCCCATGTTTCTCTCTCCCCTCTCCCATGTTTCTCTCTTCCCTCTCCCATGTTTCTCTCTTCCCTCTCCATGTTTCTCTCTTCCCTCTCCCAGTTTCTCTCTCCTCCCCTCTCCCATGTTTCTCTCTTCCCTCTCCCATGTTTCTCTCTTCCCTCTCCCATGTTTCTCTCTTCCTCTCCCATGTTTCTCTCTTCCCTCTCCCATGTTTCTCTCTTCCTCTCCCATGTTTCTCTCTTCCCTCTCCATGTTTCTCATCTTCCCTCTCCCATGTTTCTCTCTTCCCTCTCCCATGTTTCTCTCTTCCCTCTCCCATGTTTCTCTCTTCCCCTCTCACATGTTTCTCTCTTCCCTCTTCCATGTTTCTCTCTCCTCTCTCCCATGTTTCTCTCTTCCCTCTCCCATGTTTCTCTCTTCCTCGTCCCATGTTTCTCTCTTCCCTCTCCCATGTTTCTCTCTCCTCTCTCCCATGTTTCTCTCTTCCCTCTTCCATGTTTCTCTCTCCTCTCTCCCATGTTTCTTTCTTCCCTCTCCCATGTTTCTCTCTTCCCTCTCCCATGTTTTCTCTCTTCCCTCTCCCATGTTTCTCTCTTCCCTCTCCCATGTTTCTCTCTTCCCTCTTCCATGTTTCTCTCTCCTCTCTCCCATGTTTCTCTCTTCCCTCTCCCATGTTTCTCTCTTCCCTCTCCCATGTTTCTCTCTTCCCTCTCCCATGTTTCTCTCTCCTCTCTCCCATGTTTCTCTCTTCCTCTCCCCCATGTTTCTCTCTCCTCCCCTCTCCCATGTTTCTCTCCTCTCCCCCATGTTTCTCTCTCCCCTCTCCCATGTTTCTCTCCTCTCCCCCATGTTTCTCTCTCCCTCTCCCATGTTTATCTCTCCCCTCTCCCATGTTTCTCTCTCCCCTCCCCATGTTTCTCTCTCCTCTCCCCCATGTTTCTCTCTCCCCTCTCCCATGTTTCTCTCTCCTCTCCCCCATGTTTTCTCTCTCCCCTCTCCCATGTTTCTCTCTCCTCACCCCATTCTTTCCCTCTCCTCCCTCTCCCATGTTTCTCTCTCCTCTCCCCCATGTTTCTCTCTCCCCTCTCCCATGTTTCTCTTCTCTCCTCTCCCCCATCTTTTCCTCTCTCCTCCCTCTCCCAGGTTTCTCTCTCCTCTCCCCCCATGTTTTCTCTCTCTCCCTCTCCCATGTTTCTCTCTCCCCTCTCCCATGTTTCTCTCTCCCCTCTCCCATGTTTCTCTCTCCTCTCCCCCATGTTTCTCTCTCCCCTCTCCCATGTTTTCTCTCTCCCCTCTCCCATGTTTCTCTCTCCCCTCTCCCAGTTTATCTCTCCCCTCTCCCATGTTTCTCTCTTCCCTCTCCATGTTTCCTCTCCCTCCACCCTCTCCCATGTTTCTCTCTCTCCCCTCTCCCATGTTTCTCTCTCCTCTCCCCCATGTTTCTCTCTCCCCTCTCCCATGTTTCTCTCTCCTCTCCCCCATGTTTCTCTCTCCCCTCTTCCCATGTTTTCTCTCTCCTCTCCCCCATGTTTCTCTCTCCCCTCTCCCATGTTTCTCTCTCCCCTCTTCCCATGTTTCTCTCTCCCCTCTCCCATGTTTCTCCTCTCCTTCTCCCCCATGTTCTCTTTCCCCTCTCTCATGTTCTCTCTCCCTCTCCCATGTTTCTCTCTCCCCTCTCCCATGTTTCTCTCTCCCCTCTCTCATGTTTCTCTCTCCTCTCCCCCATGTTTCTCTCTCCCCTCTCCCATGTTTCTCTCTCCCCTCTCCCATGTTTCTCTATCCCCTCTCCCATGTTTCTCTCTCCCCCCTCTCCATGTTTCTCTCTCCCCTCTCCCATGTTTCTCTCTCCTCTCCCTCATGTTTCTCTCTCCCCTCTCCCATGTTCTCTCTCCCCTCTCCCATGTTTCTCTCTCCCCTCTCCCATGTTTCTCTCTCCCCTCTCCCATGTTTCTCTCTCCCCTCCCCCCATGTTCTCTCTCCCCCTCTCCCATGTTTCTCTCTCTCCCTCCTCCCATGTTCTCTCTTCCCCTCTCCCATGTTTCTCTCTCCCCTCTCCCATGTTTCTCTCTCCCCTCTCCCATGTTTCTCTCTTCCCTCTCCCATGTTTCTCTCTCCCCTCTCCCATGTTTCTCTCTCTTCTCCCCATGTTTCTCTCTCCTCTCCCCCATGTTTCTCTCTCCCCTCCCCCATGTTTCTCTCTCCTCTCCCCCATGTTTCCCTCTCCTCTCCCCCATGTTTCTCTCTCCTCTCCCCCATGTTTCTCTCTCCTCTCTCCCATGTTTCTTTCTCCTCTCTCCCATGTTTCTTTCTCCTCTCTCCCATGTTTTCTCTCTCCTCTCCCCCATGTTCTCTCTCCTCTCCCCATGTTTCCCTCTCCTCCTTCCCCCATGTTTCTCTCTCCTCTCCCCCATCTTTCCCTCTCCCTCCCTCTCCCATGTCACCCATTCGTCTCCTTCCTCTTCATCCACCAACTTCTGGACGCGTCCATTAATTCCACTTAATTAGCGAATTGCCAATCACCTCGTTTGGCTGTTGGTGTTGTTCAGTGTTATTTGTGAGCTGTTTCTCCTCCACTGTGGTGGTGTGGTGGTGGTGTGGTGGTGTGGTGGTGGTGTGGTGGTGGTGTTGTTGTGGTGGTGGTGGTGGTGTTGTGGTGGTGGTGGTGGTGTGGTGGTGGTGTGGTGGTGTGGTGGTGGTGTTGTGGTGGTGGTGGTGGTGTTGTGGTGGTGGTGGTGGTGTGGTGGTGGTGTGGTGGTGTGGTGGTGGTGGTGTGGTGGTGGAGGTGGTGTGGTGGTGGTGGTGGTGTGGTGGTGTTGTGGTGGTGTTGTGGTGGTGGTGGTGGTGTTGTGGTGGTGGTGTGGTGGTGTTGTGGTGGTGGTGTGGTGGTGGTGGTGTTGTGGTGGTGTTGTGGTGGTGGTGTTGTGGTGGTGGTGGTGGTGTGGTGGTGGTGTGGTGGTGTGGTGGTGGTGGTGTGGGTGGTGGTGTGGTGGTGGAGGTGGTGTGGTGGTGGTGGTGGTGTGGTGGTGGTGTGGTGGTGGAGTGGTGGTGGTGGTGTTGTGGTGGTGTGGTGGTGTGGTGGTGTTGTGGTGGGTGTGTGGTGGTGGTGGTGGTGTTGTGGTGGTGGTGTGGTGGTGTTGTGGTGGTGGTGTGTGGTGGTGGTGGTGTTGTGGTGGTTGTGTTGTGGTGGTGGTGGTGGTGTGGTGGTGGTGTTGTGGTGGTGGTGTGGTGGTGTTGTGGTGGTGGTGTTGTGGTAGTGGTGTGGTGGTGTGGTGGTGTGTTGTGGTGGTGGTGGTGGTGTTGTGGTGGTGGTGGTGGTGTGGTGGTGGTGTTGTGGTGGTGGTGGTGGTGTTGCGGTGGTGTTGTGGGTGGTGGTGGTGGTGTTGCGGTGGTGTTGTGGTGGTGGTGGTGGTGTTGTGGTGGTGTTGTGGTGGTGGTGGTGGGTGTTGCGGTGGTGTGTGTGGTGGTGGTGGTGTTGTGGTGGTGGTGTTGTGGTGGTGTTTGTGGTGGTGGTGGTGTAGTGGTGTGATGGTGTTGTGGTGGTGGTGGTGTGGTGGTGGTGTGGTGGTGGTGTGTGGTGGTGGTGTGGTGGTGGTGGTGGTGTGGTGGTGGTGTGGTGGTGGTGGTGTTGTGGTGGTGGTGGTGATGGTGGTGGTGGTGGTGTGGTGTGGTGGTGTTGTGGTGGTTGTGTGGTGGTGGTGGTGGTGGTGGTGTGGTGGTGTTGTGGTGGTGGTGTTGTGGTGGTGGTGGTGTGGTGTTGGTGGTGTTGTGGTGGTGGTGGTGTGGTGGTGGTGTGGTGGTGGTGGTGTTGTGGTGGTGGTGGTGATGGTGTGGTGGTGGTGGTGTGGTGGTGTTGTGGTGTTGTGGTGATGTGGTGGTGATGGTGTGGTGGTGTGGTGGTGTGGTGGTGGTGTGGTGGTGGTGTGGTGGTGTTGTGGTGGTGGTGTTGTGGTGGTGTTGGTGGTGGTGTTGGTGTTGTGGTGGTGGTGGTGGTGGTGGTGTGGTGGTGTTGTGGTGGTGTGTGGTGGTGGTGTGGTGGTGGTGTGGTGGTGGTGTGGTGGTGTTGTGGTGGTGGTGTTGTGGTGGTGGTGTGTGGTGTTGGTGGTGTGTGGTGGTG
This sequence comes from Procambarus clarkii, assembly GCF_040958095.1. NCBI lineage: Eukaryota > Metazoa > Arthropoda > Malacostraca > Decapoda > Cambaridae > Procambarus > Procambarus clarkii. The sequence continues at coordinate 45,395,930 of NC_091171.1, forward strand.
GTGGTGTGGTGGTGTGGTGGTGGTGGTGTTGTGGTGTGGTGGTGATGGTGTGGTGGTGGTGTGGTGGTGTTGTGGTGTTGTGGTGATGTGGTGGTGATGGTGTGGTGGTGGTGGTGGTGTGGTGGTGGTGTGGTGTGTGGGTGGTGTTGTGGTGGTGGTGGTGGTTGGTGTTGTGTTGTGGTGGTGGTGGTGGTGTTGTGATGATGGTGGTGGTGGTGTTGTGGTGGTGGTGGTGGTGTGGGGTGGTGGTGTTGTGATGGTGGTGTGTGGTGGTGGTGGTGGTGTTGTGGTGGTGGTGGTGATGGTGTGGTGGTGGTGGTGGTGTGGTGGTGTTGTGGTGTTGTGGTGATGTGGTGGTGATGGTGTGGTGGTGGTGGTGGTGTGGTGGTGGTGTGGTGTGGTGTGGTGGTGGTGTGGTGGTGGTGGTGGTGTTGGGTGGTGTTGTGGTGGTGTTGTGGTGGTGGTGTGGTGGTGGTGTGGTGGTGGTGTGGTGGTGTTGTGGTGGTGTTGTGGTGGTGGTGGTGGTGGTGTGATGGTGTGGTGGTGGTGTTGTGGTGGTGGTGTTGTGGTGGTGTTGGTGGTGGTGGTGGTGTGATGGTGTGGTGGTGTGGTGGTGGTGGTGGTGTTGGTGTTGTGGTGGTGGTGGTGTTTGGTGGTGTGGTGGTGGTGTGGTGGTGGTGTTGTGGTGGTGTGGTGGTGGTGGTGGTGTTGTGGTGTGGTGGTGGGTGTGGTGTGTTTGTGGTGTTGTGGTGGTGTGGTGGTGGTGTGGTGGGTGGTTGTGGTGGTGGTGGTGGTGGTGGTTTGTGGTGGTGGTGTGTGGTGGTGGTGGTGGTGTTGTGGTGGTGGTGGTGTTGTGTTGGTGGTGTTGTGGTGGTGGTGGTGTGGTGGTGGTGTGGTGGTGGTGGTGTGGTGGTGGTGTTGTGTTGGTGGTGTTGGTGGTGGTGGTGTGGTGGTGGTGTGGTGGGTGGTGGTGTTGTGGTGGTGGTGGTGTTGTGGTGGTGTGGTGGTGGTGGTGTTGTGGTGGTGGTGGTGTTGTGGTGGTGTTGTGGTGTGGTGTTGTGGTGGTGGTGTGGTGTGGTGGAGGTTGTGTGGTGGTGTGGGGTGTGTGTGGTGGTGTGGTGGATGTTGTGGTGGTGGTAGTGGTGGTGTAGTTGTGTGGTGGTGTGGTTGTGTGGTGGTGGTGGTGGTGTTGTTGTGGTGGTGGTTGATGGGGTGGTGGGTGCTCCCCCCCCCCCACCGACCTCCTGTTCTCCCACTTTAATCTAAGGAATCATGAATAATTGAAGGAAATGTCCCCCCCCCGCACATACAGTGACCCCCCCCACGAGCCCCAGACACCCCCAACCCCCCATAGCATCACCCCCCTACAAACGATTCTTCATTAAAATGTTCCCCCTATTCCTATTTTCCCAGACATTGAACTCCTCTTTATCTCCACCCCCCCCACCCCACTAACCCCCTCATCCTTACCCCTCTCGCCTCATCCCCCCCCTATCATCTTGGCATACCCATCCCCACCTCCCCTGCCCCGAGCCCACCCTGCCCACCCTGCCCCTGCCCACCCTGCCCGACACTAATATATTCATTGCTCCAAAGTCGTCCTGGGAGAAAAAATACACGATATTTTTATCACCGTGGAGGAGAGAGAGAGAGAGCCCAATCACTTGTGGTGGACGGTAGAGCGACGGTCTCGCTTCATGCAGGTCGCGCTCAATCCCCGACTTTCCATTAAGTGGTTGGGCACCATTCATTTATCCCCTGTCCCATCCCAAATCTTTATCCTGACCCCCTTTCAAGTGTTATATAGTCGTAATGTCTTGGCAGTTTCTTCTGATAATCCATTCCCCATTTCCCTGAAGATTGTAGCTATGTGGAAGAGAGAGAGAGAGAGAGAGAGAGAGAGAGAGAGAGAGAGAGAGAGAGAGAGAGAAGAGAGACAGACAGAGAGAGAGAGACAAGAGACGAGGAGATAGAGAGAGAAAAGAGAGAGAGAGAGAAGAGAGAGATAGAGAGAGAGAAGAAGAGAGAGAGAGAGAGAGAGAAGACGACAGAGAGAGAGAGACAGAGAAGAGAGAGACAGAGAGAGAGAGAGAGAGAGAGAGAGGGAGAAGGGAATAGATTTCTCTCTGTTGTATTCTCCGTTTATTGCTAAAGTTATAATTGACCAATTCGGTAGATGTTGTACCTGCAAGGTGCCTTAGACACCTTGGGTACATCTTGGGTACCCAAGGTGTACCCAAGGTACACCTTGGCTGTGAGGTGTTGTGCACCTAGTTGTGCTTGCGGGGGTTGAGCTCTGCTCTTTCACCCCGCCTCACAACTGTCAATCAATCAACTGTCACTAACTACAAATTTTGTTTTAACACCACACACACACACACACACACACACACACACACACACAACACACCACACACACACACACACACACACACACAAAATAAGGCAAGAAAGAGAAGGGTGGGCAGACTGCATATTTTTGGATTGTCAGAAAGCCTTTGACACAGTGCCACACAAGAGGCTAGTGAAAAAACTGGAGATGCAGGCTGGAGTGAAAGGGAAGGTACTCCGTTGGATACAGGAGTACCTAAGTAACAGGAGACAACAAGTCAGTGTGAGGGGTGAGGTCTCAGATTGGCGAGACGTTACGAGTGGAGTACCGCAGGGGTCAGTCCTTGGACCTATACTGTTTTCTGATATATGTAAATGATCTTCCAGAGGGTATAGAATCGTTTCTCTCAATGTTTGCCGATGATGCAAAAATTATGAGGAGGATTGAAACTGAGGACGATAGTAGGAGGCTACAAGATGACGTAGACAGACTGAGTGAATGGTCCAACAAATGGCTGTTGAAGTTCAACCCGAGTAAATGCAAAGTAATGAAACTAGGTGGTGGAAATAGGAGGCCAAACACAGGATACAGAATAGGAGATGAAGTACTTAATGAAACGAACAGAGAGAAAGATCTAGGAGTTGATATCACACCAAACCTGTCTCCTGAAGCCCACATAAAAAGAATAACGTCTGCGGCATATGCGAGGCTGGCTAACATCAGAACAGCGTTCTGAATATACCTGTGTAAGGAATCATTCAGAATCTTGTACACCACATATGTAAGACCAATCCTGGAGTATGCGGCCCCAGCATGGAGCCCGTACCTTGTCAAGCACAAGACGAAGCTGGAAAAAGTCCAAAGGTATGCCACTAGACTAGTCCCAGAACTAAGAGGCATGAGTTACGAGGAAAGGCTGCGGGAAATGCACCTTACGACACTGGAAGACAGAAGAGTAAGGGGAGACATGATCACAACCTACAAAATCCTCAGAGGAATCGACCGGGTAAACAAGAATAAACTATTCAACACTGGTGGGACGCGAACAAGGGGACACAGGTGGAAACTGAGTACTCACATGAGCCACAGAGACGTTAGAAGGAACTTTTTTTAGTGTCAGAGTAGTTAACGGATGGAATGCATTAGGCAGTGATGTGGTGGAGGCTGACTCCATACACAGTTTTAAATGTAGATATGATAGAGCCCAGTAGGCTCAGGAATCTGTACACCAGTTGATTGACAGTTGAGAGGCGGGACCAAAGAGCCAAAGCTCAACCCCCGCAACCACAACTAGGTAAGTACAACTAGGTAAGTACACACAGGAAGCAGCCCGTAGCAGCTGTCTAAACTCCCAGGTACCTATTTACCGCTAGGGTAACAGAGAGCATCAGGGTAAAAAGAAACTCCATCTGTTTCCGCCGGCACTAGGGAATCGAACCCCCAGACAACAGGATTACGTATCCAGCGTAACCCGCCAGACCCACAAGTCAGAAAAAAATGAAGGCATTAGCGACGTTTCGGTCCATCACGGACCAGAATACGTCTTGATAATGGTCCACAGGGATCGAAAAACGTCGTCAATCTTTGTAACTCATGCAACCCGTTCTCGCACTTTGCTTATAGTCATATTTGGCTTATTCATAAGTGCATATGTGACTTATGGGTTGACTTATGAGATGTTTCGTGTCTGGTAAGCTGTAGCATATTCTTGAGTGCCCAAGAATGGTCGTACGTTCTAAGCTGATGTACCCTAGGGTGAACAATCCATATTCTAAATTGAATATACCCATTTAAAAGAAAACATTTCAAATATTGGAATGGGTAGAAAACCTCTCGATCTATGTGTATTTCTAAAGCACATTCGAGGGAGATACATAATTTACCCTTTGGAAAATATGTATCATCATCTTTTAAACGTGATAAATGGCTCCAAGGGATACACGATCAATCGAACTGTGATTCATACTATAAGCTGAAGCGTCTATAACAATCTGGTTGATCAGACCACCAACCAGCGAGGCTAGGAGGCCTGGTAAAAACAACCGGGCCGCGATGATTACATTGATTCACGAATCCATCACCCAGCATAGTAACAAGTCAGATGATAACGTGATCAAGTTCTCCTGGACAGTATTAGAGATCTGTTCAACATATAGTTCAATGACTGATTGAACAATTAACTAGCAGAAGGTGATTGTAGAACTTTTAAAATACTAATACATATAACCTACATACATAATTGACGTCTGTCTTACATATGTTTGTCCTCGAGGGTGTTGTTGTTGTTTTACATATATTTGTTTACATATTTTACAGAGTAGCTACAGATATTTTTACAGATAGCTACAGATATTTTTACAGATAGCTACAGATATTTTATAGATAGCTATTAAGATAGCCGGTATAGAGATGAGTGTGGTATTGAGCACTTATAACTACAGAGGGTGATTAAGATGCGTTTAAACAAGCTGAAGCCTCGGTTACATGACATATATATATATATTATATATATAATATATATATATTACATAACTGATACATAACTCATGGGTACAAGTCCAGTGTATTATCAAGTGTTCCAGGTATTCAGAGAGTATTTGCAGAGTTCAACATATTTCAAAAGAGACGAAAACGGGGGGAGGGAGGGGGGGGGGGGGAGGGGGGGGGGGGGGGGAGATGACGAAAAGGTTGAACACAGAATGGTGTATTACGACACTTTCACAAAATTGACACATGGTATTTGGACAATTTCACAAAATTGACACATGCTGTATTCGACATTTTGAATTTTGAGAAAGCTGCCAGATGCGCCTATATCCCCAGGCGTATTCTGGCCACTATAACATCAACATTGCCGAGTTCTTGATTAGTTCCATATATAAACATCTATCTTCACCATATTCATCATAAAGTTTAATGCTATACAGCTTTCATATCTTTGTGAATATTTAAAGTCAGTAAAAAAAATTTCATGAGACATTCTTTCAAAGTATTCTCTTTGTCACTGCTAATCAAAAACCCAGATTAATTTATAATACTGGTCTACAACAGGCGGTTTTTGTTTGCAAGTATGTCAACAGTATAATGCTTTGAGATGCCAGCATGTGATGGTATTCAAAAAGAATTTAATTTCAAATCTGTTTTTTCTTTAGCAGCTAAAGCATTCGTTCGAATTGCACTGACGACATGCATCTCTCTCTCTCTCTTACACACAGCAATGAACCGGTATAATGCCTGGGCCAGTACAACTCAAACAGAACTTGGCAGGCAGATACCTTGCCACTGAATCTTTAAAAGACAAAGTCAGTGGAATTATATACACTGACTCAATGAGTAAACTTTGCCATTGAACGAGCAGGTTTGCCCCAGGAAATGTGTGCGAGCGGGTTTGGAAGTGTTGAGGGGTGTGAGAGGGGTGTGGGAGAGTGGGGTAGGATGTGAGAGGGTGGGGAGGAAAAGTGTGGGAGGGTGTGGGAGAGTGTGGGAGGGTTTGGGGAAGAGGTAGAAGAGAGTGTGGAAGGGTGTAGGAATGGTTGGGAGAGATTGAAGAGAGTGTGGGAAAGGGGTGAAGAGAGGGAGAGAGTGTGGAAGAGGTGGGAGAGAAGTGGGAGAGTGCTGGAACACCTCACACAAGACGGGACAAGCGCCGCAGCATCACGAGGATGCTGTGACCAGCAGATGACTTTCCTTCTTGCGACAAATTATAATAATCGCTTAAATAATCGCTTTTCTGTGAGGGGGGCGAGATAGGGATTCTCTATATCAAATTTGTTGATGGTTGAATTGATTAGACAAACGGATTGGATGACTGGAGGTCTCCAGTCAACCGCACTGTCATGTGTAAAAACCTCATGTATATAAGCAAGTATAACACTACGTATTATGTCACAAATATAACACAGTGTATAACAGCCCATGTATAATACCTCATGTATAACCACCCATGTATAACCATCCATGTATAACACTCTCTCACCACCACTACACTAGCGGGCCTCCCTCACCCCCGACCTTTGCTCTAACATCACTTTGCCTTCTGCAAATGTCCCCAACACCCTACAGGCTTTTAATCCAACTAAAGCATGCTTTTAAAGATAGATGGATATATATATATATATATATATATATATATTATATATATATATAGATATATATACTATATATATATATATATATATTATTGTCAATCACAATATCGTGGAAATTAACATTCCATTATTAGGCTTCTATAGGAGACTTTAAACTCCGACTTCAGGGTGAAACGGACGTCCCCTCACAACCCTGCAGATCGGCGTTCAATCCCCGACTGTCCACAAGAGGTTGGGCACCATTTCTTCCACCCTCCCTCTCCACCCCTCCCATCCCAAATCCTTATCCTGACACCCCTTGCCAATGCTCCATACAGTCGTGATGGATTGGCGCTTCCTTCTGATAGTTGTCTGCCGATGGAGGGAGAGCCCTCGGTAGAGAAGTCGTAATCGAGTGAGGGAGTGAGACCCGGATCTGAGTGGCAGGAAAGGTAGCCAAGTCAGTATTCTGTATGGTCGATGTACCTTGCCGACGCTCAGACCCAGTTAACGCAAATCGGCACCAGATAACGACAACGACATCTGTAACAACGTTAAGAGCTAACGATACGACAAATATGTAGCGTTGATGTCTAGCGAACCGAGAGAGAAGCAACGAAACTGGAAGATAATTAAGTGTGAAAGATAATCACGATAATTGAGCGTGAAAAAAATGATTAAGTCAAGGAGAAAGAAAAACGAAAAGCGAATGAGGAAATAGGGGAAAACCCCAGAAACAAATTATTCAGAAAACAGGAAGCTCTTTTATAGAGAGAAAAAAAGGAAGCGAGACAGAAGACTTACGTACGGGTAAATGAGAATATGTGAGATAAAGATGAGAGAATGGAGCAAGGAAGTGGAGCAAGGGGAAGAGAACACTTGAGAAAGGTAGTGGAGGTGAGGTAATGCGTACTAAAGACTGGGGGGGGGGGGAACTGTGTGAGGTAAATTATGCGGGAGAATGAGGAAATATGAGAGAATCTGTGAGATAACGTGACACATATACTATGAGAAAAAGTGAGTAGAGGAGAAGATAGCGGAGGCTGAGCATGATATGCTAAGGCCGAAGGAGCATGAGTATGCTGAGTGAGGAGGAGAGTGAGGGAAGGGCATTGTGAGGTGTGAGGGGGGGAGGGAGGACATTATGAGGTGTGAGGAGGGGGAGGGAGGACATTATGATGTGTGAGGAGGGGGAGGGAGGACATTATGAGGTGTGAGGAGGGGGAGGAGGACATTATGAGGTGTGAGGAGGGGGAGAGGGAGGACATTATGAGGTAGTGAGGAGGGGGAGGGAGGACATTATGAGGTGTGAGGAGGGAGGGAAAATTAAGATTTTACTAAGATGAACTGTGTATTTACTATTGTATTTACAATTTCTTAATTTTGTCTGCAAGACTGAGCTATTAGCTCTTGGACCCCGCCTTTCTAACCAATCTATTTTCATCTTTTTATTCTTACTACATATATATTTCTCTCTAAACACACACACACACATAAAATGAAGAACGGTCAGCGGCATATGCGAGGCTGGCTAACATCAGAACAGCGTTCAGGAACCCTGTGTAAGGAATCATTCAAATCTTGTACACCACATATGTAGACCAGTCTGGAGTATGCGGCCCCAGCATGGAGCCCGTACCTTGTCAAGCACAAGACGAAGCTGGAAAAAGTTCAAAGGTATGCCACTTAGACTAGTTCCAGAACTAAGAGGCATGAGTTACGAGGAAAGGCTGCGGGAATGCACTTACGGACACTGGAAGACAGAAGAGTACGGGGAGACATGATCACAACCTAGCAAAATCCTCAAGGGGAATCGATCGGGTAAACAAGGATGAACTATTCAACACTGGTGGGACGCGAACAAGGGGACACAGGTGGAAACTGCGTACCCACATGAGCCACAAGAGACGTTAGAAGGAACTTTTTCAGTGTCAGAGTAGTTAACGGATTGGAATGCACTAGGAAGTGATGTGGTGGAGGCTGACTCCATACACAGTTTCAAATGTAGATATGATAGAGCCAAGTAGGCTCAGGAATCTGTACACCAGTTGATTGACAGTTGAGAGGCGGGACCAAAGTTAGAACATCATTCAGAAACCTAAGTAAAGGAGGCATTTAGGGCGCTTTACCACTGCGTACGTGAGGCCAGTCTTAGAGTATGCCGCCTCATCATGGAGTCCCCATCTGAAGAAGCATATAAGGAAACTGGAAAAGGTTCAGAGGTTTGCAACGAGACTCGTCCAAGAATTACGAGGGGATGGGGTATGAGGAGCGCCCTGAGGAAACTGTGCCTTGCGACACTAGAAAGAAGAATGGAGAGGGGGAAACATGATAGGAACGTATAAAATACTAAGGGGGTTGACAGAGTGGACATAGACGAAATGTTCACACGTAATAGTAACAGAAAGAGAGGGACATCGGGGGGAAGCTGGAAACTCAGATGAGTCACAGAGATGTTAAGGAAGTATGTTTTTTAGCGTGAGAGTAGTGGGAAATGGAATGCACTTAAGGAACTAGTTGTGGAAGCAAATACATTCATATTTTAAAACTAAATATGATAGGGAAATGGGACAGGAGTCATTGCTGTAAACAACGATGGCTAGAAAGGCGGGATCCAAGAGTTAATGCTCGAGCCTGCAGACACAAATAGGCGAGTACAAATAGGTGAGTACACACACTACACACAAACACATCTCAAGAAGCAGCCCGTAGCAGCTGTCTAAACTCCAGATACCTATTACTGCTAGGTGAACAGCAGCGTCAGGATGAAGATACTCTACCCATTAGTCCCCGGACGCCAGCCAGGCCGACGCCTGCAGCGTGGCGTCGGGCCCGCATACCTACGGTCATATTAGTTACGTAATATAATTTAATTAAACCTGAACAGAGGTTTATCTCATAAAGGTGGTGTTTTAATATTATATAATTATGAAGTTATGGGCATTATATGAGTCCCCACAGGGCGGGGGGGGGGGGGAGAGGACACAGGGAAGGAAGAGGTGAGGCATAGTGAGGAGAGTGAGGGAGAGTGAGGCATAGTGAGTGGAGAGTGAGGGAGAGTGAGGGATAGAGTGAGGGAGAGTGAGGCATAGTGAGGGAGAGTGGAGGAGAGTGAGGGAGAAGTGAGGGAGAGTGAGGGAGAGTGAGGGAGAGTGAGGGAAAGTGAGGGAGAGTGAGGGAGAGTGAGGAGAGTGAGGGAGAGGTGAGGGAGAGTGAGGGAGAGTGAGGCATAGTGGAGGGAGAGTGAGGGAGAGGTGAGGCATAGTGAGGAGAAGTGAGGGAGAGTGAGGGGAACGGAAAGGCAGAGTTAGAGAAGGGAGAAGGTTGGGAGTGGGAGGGGACGCCCCTGGGGGAGAGAGACGGCCCCCCTCCAGGGGCTCACACATACAAACTTTGATAATGAGATTTGCATTTTGCTCAAATCACTTTATCTTAAGCTTCAGCATGGTGGTCCCTGGCTTGGTGGTCCCTGGCTTGGTGGTCCCTGGCTTGGTAGGTCCCTAGCTTGGTGGTCCCTAGCTTGGTGGTCCCTGGCTTGGTGGTCCCTGGCTTGGTGGTCCCTGGCTTGGTGGTCCCATGCTTGGTGGTCCCTGGCTTGGTGGTCCCTGCTTGGTGGTCCCTAGCTTGGTGGTCCCTGGCTTGGTGGTCCCTGGCTTGGTGGTCCCTGGCTTGGTGGTCCCTGGCTTGGTGATCCCTAGCCTTGGTGGTCCCTGGCTTGGTGGTCCCTGGCTTGGTGGTTCCCTGGCTTGGTGGTCCCTAGGTTGGTGGTCCCTAGCTTGGTGGTCCTTAGCTTGGTGGTCCCTAGATGGTGGACTCTAGCTTGGTGGTTCCCTAGCATGGTGGCCCCTAGCTTGGTGGACCCTAGCTTGGTGGACCCTAGCTTGGTGGTCCCTAGCATGGTGGTCCCTAGCATGGTGGACCCATAGCATGGTGGTGCCCTAGCTGTGGTGGACCCTAGCATGGTGGACCCTAGCTTGGTGGACCCTAGCTTGGTGGACCCTAGCATGGTGGACCCTATCTTGGTGGTCCCTTAGCATGGTGGTCCCTAGCATGGTGGACCTAGCATGGTGGACCCTAGCATGGTGGACCCTAGCATGGTGGACCCTAGCATGGTGGACCCTAGCATGGTGGACCCTAGCATGGTGGACCCTAGCATGGTGGACCCTATCTTGGTACGTGGTCCCTAGCATGGTGGTCCCTAGCATGGTGGACCCTAGCATGGTGGACCCTAGCATGGTGGACCCTAGCATGGTGGACCCTAGCATGGTGGACCCTAGCATGGTGGACCCTAGCATGGTGGACCCTAGCATGGTGGACCCTAGCTTGGTGGGTCCCTAGCATGGTGGACCCTAGCATGGTGGACCCTAGCATGGTGGACCCTAGCTTGGTGGTCCCTAGCATGGTGGACCCTAGCAATGGTGGACCCTAGCATGGTGGACCCTAGCATGGTGGACCCTAGCTTGGTGGTCCCCTAGCATGGTGGACCCTAGCATGGTGGACCCTAGCATGGTGGACCCTAGCATGGTGGGACCCTAGCTTGGTGGTCCCTAGCATATGGTGGCCCTAGCATGGTGGACCCTAGCATGGTGGACCCTAGCATGGTGGACCCTAGCATGGTGGACCCTAGCATGGTGGACCCTAGCATGGTGGGACCCTAGCTTGGTGGTCCCTAGCATGGTGGACCCTAGCATGGTGGACCCTAGCATGGTGGACCCTAGCATGGTGGTCCCTAGCATGGTGGACCCTAGCATGGTGGACCCCTAGCATGGTGGACCCTAGCATGGTGGACCCTAGCATGGTGGACCCCTAGCATGGTGGACCCTAGCATGGTGGACCCTAGCATGGTGGGACCCTAGCTTGGTGGTCCCTAGCATGGTGGACCCTAGCATGGTGGACCCTAGCATGGTGGACCCTAGCATGGTGGACCCTAGCATGGTGGACCCTAGCATGGTGGTCCCTAGCATGGTGGTCCCTAGCATGGTGGACCCTAGCATGGTGGACCCTAGCATGGTGGACCCTAGCATGGGGGACCCTAGCATGGTGGTCCCTAGCATGGTGGTCCCTAAGCATGGTGGGACCCTAGCATGGTGGACCCTAGCATGGTGGACCCTAGCTTGGTGGTCCCTAGCATGGTGGAACCCTAGCATGGTGGACCCCTAGCATGGTGGACCCTAGCATGGTGGGACCCTAGCATGGTGGACCCTAGCATGGTGGTCCCTAGCAATGGTGGACCCTAGCATGGTGGACCCTAGCATGGTGGACCCTAGCATGGTGGACCCTAGCATGGTGGGACCCTAGCATGGTGGGACCCTAGCATGGTGGTCCCCTAGCATGGTGGACCCTAGCATGGTGGACCCTAGCATGGTGGACCCTAGCATGGTGGACCCTAGCATGGTGGACCCTAGCATGGTGGACCCTAGCATGGTGGACCCTAGCATGGTGGACCCTTGCTTGGTGGTCCCTAGCATGGTGGACCCTAGCATGGTGGACCCTAGCATGGTGGACCCTAGCATGGTGGACCCTAGCTTGGTGGTCCCTAGCATGGTGGACCCTAGCATGGTGGACCCTAGCATGGTGGACCCTAGCATGGTGGACCCTAGCATGGTGGACCCTAGCATGGTGGACCCTAGCATGGTGGACCCTAGCATGGTGGTCCCTAGCATGGTGGACCCTAGCATGGTGGTCCCCTAGCATGGTGGTCCCTAGCATGGTGGTCCCTAGCTTGGTGGTCCCCTAGCTTGGTGGTCCCTAGCATGGTGGACCCTAGCATGGTGGTCCCTAGCATGGTGGTCCCTAGCATGGTGGTCCCTAGCTTGGTGGTCCCTAGCATGGTGGTCCCTTGGTGGTCCAGTAGTGTGGGGGTCACACTGGAAGGTCAACAAACAAGACATCTTTAATTTAGGAGAGGCCACTATGGCTGACGGAGAGACGGAGACCTCTGTCTCCTCCCGTCATCTCCTGTCACCTGTCTCCTGTCTGCATCCTCTTTCTCCTCTTCTTCTTCCTCCCCCTCTTCTCCGCCCCCCTCCTCCCCTCCTCCCCCTTCTCCTAGTCGACCTCTTCGCTAACGGATTGTACAGATTATCCAGGTGCCGCTCTACACACACACACCGACTCACAACAAACACTGTGTAAAAGGTCCATCTCTCTTTTCATGTTCCCCTAACCGTTTATAGTGACCTCTTATACAGTAACCTCCGTTTAAACGGGCGCTTTTCTTTCCAGTACATTCGCGGTTAAGCGTTTTCACGTAGATGATATCCTGTTTTACAGGGATATGTGTCCCTTTTATCCGAACTCCATTACGTAAAGCGGGGGGGCTGATGTCCCATTTATACGGGATTTTCGGTTTGAAAGGACGCCCGTGGCTCTTTTACCCGGATATCACTGAACAGAATCAGTGATTAAGACTCTTGCTATAATGGACTTTGCTTTAAGGGGACGCTAGAGGTGACATTATCCGAGGCCTATTATATGCATCTTGTGATAAGAGCCTCGGGGTGTAGTGGAATTCGGTTGCAAGGGACTAAGATAAACAGTATAGATCGTTTAAAGGACCGGAGGAGCATCGTTTGATGCTCCGGTTAGTGGAGGGAGGTGGTTCCTTTAACCAACTCCCGGTATAGCAGTTTACCGGGGTCACAATAACCTTGTCCCGGTATATTATGGAACATTTTATACCGGGGGTCACAATAACCGGGTCCCGGTATATTATGGAACAGTTTATACCGGAGGGGTCAAAATAACCGGGTCCCGGTATATTATGGAACAGTTTATACCGGAGAGGGGTCACAATAACCGGGTCCCGGTATATTATGGAACATTTTATACCGGGGGGTCATAATAACCGGGTCCCGGTATATTATGGAACAGTTTATACCGGGGGGAGGGTCACAATAAACCGGGTCCCGGTATATTATGGAACAGTTTATACCGGGGGGGGGTCACAATAAACCGGGTCCCGGTATATTATGGAACAGTTTATACCGGGGGGGGGTCACAATAACCGGGTCCCGGTATATTATGGAACAGTTTATACCGGGGGGAGGGTCACAATAACCGGGTCCCGGTATATTATGGAACAGTTTATACCGGGGGGAGGGTCACAATAACCGGGTCCCGGTATATTATGGAACAGTGTAGTTGTGTCCTATTAACCGTTCCATCCCACAAGCGGACACTCTCCTTTCCCAGATCTTCCAGAATAGGCTTCTTATACGGTGTTAAAGTTAGCTGTCTGTCTGTCTGTCTGTCTGTCTGTCTGTCTGTCTGTCTGTCTGTCTGTCTGTGTGTCTGTCTGTCTGTCTGTCTGTCTGTCTGTCTGTCTGTCTGTGTGTGTGTGTGTGTGTGTGTGTGTGTGTGTGTCTGTGTGTCTGTCTGTGTGTCTGTCTGTCTGTCTGTCTGTCTGTCTGTCTGTCTGTCTGTCTGTCTGTCTGTCTGTCTGTCTATCTGTCTGTCTGTCTGTCTGTCTGTCTGTCTGTCTGTCTGATGGCGTCAGACGTCTCTCCACACCGTCAGCCATAACGAGCGACGGCCCTGGCGAACGAGTGACAGGCGAACAAAGACTGGCGAACTACCGTCGACCTCTGATACAGGGGCGGAGGTGGAGAGCAAAGTGTATTGTGCTTTTGTCTGGGGGGGTTGTTGACTTTGTAGGTGGTGGTTGTGGTTGTGGTTGTGGTTTGGTGGTTGTGGTGGTTGTGGTGGTGGTGGTGGTGGTGGTGGTTGTGGTGGTGGTGGTGGTGGTGGTTGCGGTGGTTGTGGTGGTGGTGGTTGTGGTGGTTGTGGTGGTGGTTGTGGTGGTTGTGGTGGTTGTGGTGGTGGTGGTGGTTGTGGTGGTGGTGGTTGTGGTGGTTGTGGTGGTGGTGGTTGTGGTGGTTGTGGTGGTGGTTGTGGTGGTTGTGGTGGTGGTGGTTGTGGTGGTTGTGGTGGTGGTTGTGGTGGTTGTGGTGGTTGTGGTGGTGGTGGTGGTTGTGGTGGTTGTGGTGGTGGTGGTTGTGGTGGTTGTGGTGGTGGTTGTGGTGGTGGTGGTGGTTGTGGTGGTTGTGGTGGTGGTGGTTGTGGTGGTGGTTGTGGTGGTGGTGGTGGTGGTGGTTGTGGTGGTGGTGGTTGTGGTGGTTGTGGTGGTTGTGGTGGTGGTTGTGGTGGTGGTTGTGGTGGTTGTGGTGGTTGTGGTGGTGGTTGTGGTGGTTGTGGTGGTGGTGGTTGTGGTGGTTGTGGTGGGGGTGGTTGTGGTGGTTGTGGTGGTGGTTGTGGTGGTTGTGGTGGTGGTGGTTGTGGTGGTGGTGGTGGTTGTGGTGGTGGTGGTGGTTGTGGTGGTTGTGGTGGTGGTTGTGGTGGTTAATACCTATCAGGGTCTTCTGGAGGAGTGGGGGTCGCACCACCTCGTAAATTTGTGTCACAATCTAACTACACTGAAGTTTCAATTAGACTTTACCTTTGCTTTCTTCCCTCTTCCTGCTTCTACCTGTGTCCTCTCCTCCTACATTCTTTCTCTCACATTGAGGAGGCTGTCCTTGTTGACCTTGTTTATTCCCCCCTCAGTATCTTGTATATCGTGATCATATCCTGCTTCTTCTATCCTCTAGGGTTGTGACATTTAGTTCTTCTAGATTTATAATTCTCAAGGGTTGGGGTTCCATGCTGGTGCTGCATATTCCAGTATTGGTGTAGCGTATGTTGTGTAGTCTGGCCTTCAAGGAGTCCTGATTTAGGTTTCTAATCGATGTTCTCATGTTTACCAGCGTCCCATATGCTGCTGATGACTGCCTGTTCATGTGTGCTTCTGGTGTCAGGTTTTGAAATGATATCCACGACGTTTCCCCTTCACATTATCGTAGCTGTCATTCCCTATATAGTGAAGATAGTTCCTGGTCTTCTTTCAGCCTTCATCGTTATCTTTCACCTGATGGGAATGAATCCCAACAGCGTTGGTTTTCCCGCTCCTGGAGTTGGTGGTCCCTAGCTTGGTGGTCCCTAGCTTGGTGGTCCTTGGCTTGGTGGTCCTTGGCTTGGTGGTCCTTGGCTTGGTGGTCCTTGGCTTGGTGGTCCTTGGCTTGGTGGTCCTTGGCTTGGTGGTCCTTGGCTTGGTGGTCCTTGGCTTGGTGGTCCCTAGCTTGGTGGTCCTTGGCTTGGTGGTCCCTAGCTTGGTGGTCCCTAGCTTGGTGGTCCCTAGCTTGGTGGTCCTTGGCTTGGTGGTCCTTGGCTTGGTGGTCCTTGGCTTGGTGGTCCTTGGCTTGGTGGTCCTTGGCTTGGTGGTCCCTAGCTTGGTGGTCCCTAGCTTGGTGGTCCTTGGCTTGGTGGTCCCTAGCTTGGTGGTCCTTGGCTTGTTGGTCCCTAGCTTGGTGGTCCCTAGCTTGGTGGTCCCTAGCTTGGTGGTCCTTGGCTTGGTGGTCCTTGGATTGGTGGTCCTTGGATTGGTGGTCCTTGGCTTGGTGGTCCTAGGCTTGGTGGTCCTTGGCTTGGTGGTCCTTGGCTTGATGGTCCTTGGCTTGGTGGTCCTTGGCTTGGTGGTCCTTGGCTTGGTGGTCCTTGGCTTGGTGGTCCTTGGCTTGGTGGTCCTTGGCTTGGTGGTCCTTGGCTTGGTGGTCCTTGGCTTGGTGGTCCTTGGCTTGGTGGTCCTAGGCTTGGTGGTCCTTGGCTTGGTGGTCCTTGGCTTGGTGGTCCTAGGCTTGGTGGTCCTTGGCTTGGTGGTCCTAGGCTTGGTGGTCCTTGGCTTGGTGGTCCTTGGCTTGGTGGTCCTTGGCTTGGTGGTCCTTGGCTTGGTGGTCCTTGGCTTGGTGGTCCTTGGCTTGGTGGTCCTTGGCTTGGTGGTCCTAGGCTTGGTGGTCCTTGGCTTGGTGGTCCTTGGCTTGGTGGTCCTAGGCTTGGTGGTCCTTGGCTTGGTGGTCCTTGGCTTGGTGGTCCTAGGCTTGGTGGTCCTTGGCTTGGTGGTCCTTGGCTTGGTGGTCCTTGGCTTGGTGGTCCTTCAACATCTTACAGTCCTCAGATTGCACAACCTTCCTTAGTTAGCTTGGCGTCGTCTGCAGACATCAACATGTCCCAGGTCACAGCCTACCTTGAGGTGCTTCCGGGGCTTAGCGTCCCCGCGGCCCGGTCGTCGACCAGGCCTCCTAAGGGGGGGGGGGCTAAGGCAGGCCTTTCACACACATCAGGAACAGCAGCGGTCCCAGCACCGAGCCTTGTGGGACCCCACTTGATACATTCCTCCAGCTTGAAACCTCCTCTCTCTCTGTTTTCCGTTCTTCAGGTACTCCCTTGTCCCAATCTATCTCTTCGTCCGGTCATGGTGGTGGTGGTGGGGGATGGTGGTTATGGTGGTGGTGATGGTGGTGGGGGATGGTGGTGATGGTGGTGGTGTTTTTTTTTTTTCTTTTTGGTAGGGATATTCCTGTGCGGGCCCTAAGTCTCTGGCTGGCCCACTGCGCGGGCCCTAAGTCTCTGGCTGGCCCACTGCGCGGGCCCTAAGCCTCTGGTTGGCCCACTGCGCGGGCCCTAAGCCTCTGGTTGGCCCACTGCGCGGGCCCTAAGCCTCTGGCTGGCCCACTGCGCGGGCCCTAAGCCTCTGGTTGGCCCACTGCGCGGGCCCTAAGCCTCTGGTTGGCCCACTGCGCGGGCCCTAAGCCTCTGGCTGGCCCACTGCGCGGGCCCTAAGCCTCTGGCTGGCCCACTAAGTGTTGCTTGTTTCTGTTTTACTTGGGCGGAGTGTGAGTATTTATGACTCGTATGGTCGCTTCAGTAAGATTTTGTCCCATGTGTTTGGCTCTGTTGAATCTTAGTTGAAATCGTATTGGGTTTGTAACTGTACACTGTGTTAGATAATGTTCCAGTGGTCTGTTGTGGTTGTAATTGTGCACTGTGTTAGATAATGTTCCAGTGGTCTGTTGTGGTTGTAATTGTGCACTGTGTTAGATAATGTTCCAGTGATCTGTCGGGCATTTCTCCACAGTGTTGACATTTCCTCTCATCTTCCGGAACCTGTAAGCCTATTTCCCATGCACATGGGTATCCAAGCCTGATGCGATGTAAGTGCACTTCTGTTGTTCTACTGTTCCCTTTCATCAAACTAAGTGGTTCGTAGTTGGTTGAATTCTTGTACCAACCCGCAGATCCTGATGTTGCAACTGCTGTGTTGTGGTCACTGTACATCTTTCGCACTGATCTATCTCTAATTACCGTGGAAGACCGTGAAAAGTTATTTTTTTGCCTATTCACTTCTTAACCCCACTTTAGGCGTCAGAAGTAACTTATTGTCCCACACAAGTCTAGCACCGCGCTGGGCGCCAGAGTGTGACATTTTACTGGTTACTGGGAGGTGGATTCGAATGTTTGCCTTCATCAAACAAATGACTACACTCCGGAGGTATAGGGCAAGACGCCAAAAATCTATTTCAGGTGAAGGCCAGGGAGGTCCTCTACTCCACCAGCAATACCAGACCTTCCCCCACTTAACCTGCTTCTCTGCTCAACTTGCTTGCAAGCAAATCTAGCAGGTAGCGGATGGGATCTTCAGTGCTTGAGGCTCTGGGCTGGATCCTGAGGCAACTCAAATCAATGACAATGTTAAGTAGCAAGTGATAAAATATGGAGAACAGTACTACATATTTAGCAATAACATCAAAGGCACGTGTCTTAGCAAAAATAGGTTTATTCAACAACTTACTAATACACAGTGACCCACATTAGTTACGTTACTTAAGAGTTCCACCTTAACCTCTGTCAAGACACTACTCCACTCTCAGGTGTAAGAGATCCACTTGACAGGTCATGAACAACAGTCAACGGAGCCCAGCTGTCAACCCCCCAACAACACATGCCAAGGTTACAGATTTTCTTTTAAGAGTCGCCCATGGTTGGTAGTGTACTGGTTGTGTCAGGGTGTGTGATGCATCTGTCTTTCTGAGGTTCGAATCCTTCACGGAGAAAAGTTCTTTAAGTTACATATAACTTACGCGTTTATGCAAGTGTGTTGTGTGTATATATATATATATATATATATATATATATATATATATATATATATATATATATATATATATATATATATATATATATATATATATATAATCATTATTATATACTCCACTATTTACATCAATATATTCACTACTATATACATCAGTATCTACACCTACTATATATATCCCTACACCACTATGTACATCACTATATGCACCCATATATACACCACTATGTACATCACTATATGCACCCATATATACACCACTATATACATTAATATATTCACCACTATGTACATCAATATATAACATCACTACATACACACACATATTTATGAAAGAATACGGAAGCTCGAACAAGCGAGGGGTGAGCGACTTCCCTTCACTGGTGCCCTTCCCTCCACCCCCTTGGGACACTACTGGAAGAGGGAAGATTGGCATGGAAGGGGAAGAGAGGGGACAGGAATGGAGAGGAGATGGTCAGATAAACAGATAGACAGGCAAGATGCCTCCCTCTGGCCGAGGGAGTCGGCCTGACAGCCTATATAGACAGGCAAGATGACCCACTCTGGCCGAGGGAGTCGGCCTGACAGCCTATATAGACAGGCAAGATGACCCACTCTGGCCGAGGGAGTCGGCCTGACAGCCTATATAGACAGGCAAGATGACCCACTCTGGCCAAGGGAGTCGGCCTGACAGGCTATCATATCTGAGGAATGACTCGTTCAGTGCGACGTCCTTCTCTTGGCTATAATTCCTGAGTCAGCGATTCCCCAGGTTAGAGACGCAGCAGCAGATGGAGGCAGGGAGGCAGGGAGAGTGACAGGCAGAGAGGGTGAGAGGCAGTAAGGCAGGGAGGGTGAGAGGCAGAGAGGCAGGGAGGGTGAGAGGCAGGGATGTGGGAGGGTTGTGAAGGGAGGGAGACACACTTGAGAAGCAGAAAGGGAGGAAATAAAGAAGTATGTAAGATACAAATGAGTCGATTGACATATAACTGGCACTTTTGAGAGCTGTCAATGTGAGTCGCAAACAAGGTACAATTATTGCAACCACCGTATCCCCACCACCACCACAACTACAACCACCACAACCCCCGCAACCACCACCACCACCACCACAACCACCACAACCACCACCACCACAACCCACCCCCAACAGATATCACTCCCTTAAATCGCTGACACGAATCTTCAAAAGAATTCTTGAATAACAAGAGTGCCCCGGCTATTGTATGGGAGCCGCTCTTAAAGACGGGTAGAGTGCCAGAGAGTGCCACTCTTAAAGGCGAGTAGAGTGCCACTCTTAAAATCTCTTCGTTTGGGGGGGGGGGGGGTATTTGTTACTGCATGATTCCCTGATTCCCAATATATTCTTGTCAGCCTCGGCACTGTATTGATTTACTCTGAACTCGTGGCGCTGTATTGAATTTAATGGCCTCTCTGGCGCTGGGGTGATTTGCGCTCAATGGTACTTTGATTAGTTTGGCTGTCTCTTTTTGCTTTATTTGCTACGCGAGTGGGAAATAAAGCAAGGGGCTTTGTAATTTACAGCCTCCGAGCTCAGTACCCTCAACTCTTACTAACACCCTATATAGTGACCCTTTATGACGTCCTAAACTCTCTACAGACACACTCGTCATCTTTCTGATATCAACTCCCTTACTTCTTCAACTCCCTTACGATGTCCTGACGTCCCTTCCATCACACTTAATCCCTATACTGCTACCCTCAACTCAAGAAGCCCCTTCAATCCGTCCTGGACCATTCTCAAGTCCAATCGACTTGAGAATGGCCCAGGACGGACCGAAACGTCGTCGTCCCTTCACCTTCTAGTGTGTGGCCTAACCTAACCTAACCTAACCACTTCAACTGGCAAATGACGTCGTTACTCCCTCTCTGTTGTTACAGGACGCGTCGGACTTCAAGTGCAAAGGAGGCAAGAAACCTATTTACATCCCGCCCAAGCCTGTCATCGGCGTGATAGGCGCCGCCTCCTCCTCCGTCTCTGTCATGATCGCTAACATCCTGCGACTCTTCAAGGTGAGTTACGAGTGTGTGTGTTTACTCCTGGGACAGGTGTCAGGTGTACCAGGTGACGTTACCAGCTGTTTTCTGACAGATGTCATGCACCAAGTGCCCTGTAACAGGTGTTCTGGGACAGGTGTCAGGTGTACCAGGTGACGTTACCAGGTGTTTTCTGACAGATGTCATGCACCAAGTGCCCTGTAACAGGTGTTCTGGGACAGGTGTAAGGTGTACCAGGTGACGTTACCAGGTGTTTTCTGACAGATGTCATACACCAAGTGCCCTGTAACAGGTGTTCTGGGACAGGTGTCAGGTGTACCAGGTGACGTTACCAGCTGTTTTCTGACAGATGTCATGCACCAAGTGCCCTGTAACAGGTGTTCTGGGACAGGTACCAGGTGTCGGCCAGGTTATCAACATCGCCGTCTGCTCCTAAGCTCAGTCACAGTCACAGTTCCAGACATTGATTGATAATACTAAGAAAGTCACGGAGCATTTTGTTTTAATGAGCATTAATTGGCATGTGTTGAGGTAGTTTATTCGCTCCTCAGACTCCCGACGACAGATTGTGTACTGGTGTTGCAAGCGACGACTGAAGACTCCTGCCAGGTGTTACGAGTTCCTATGCAATACTTATGCAACACTTGGAGCTCTCAGGTCCTGGAAAGTCTTCATTCCAAGCTGGCTTTATGTTATATATACATTTCTTACCAATGCACACACACACATACATTCTATGTGTATGGGAAGTGGGGGGGCGGCATACACACTAGGGGATACAGGTGGAAATTGAGTACCCAAATGAGCTACAGAGACGTTAGAAATAATAAAAACAAATTCTGTCGTAGTTAAACAATGGAATGCATTAGGCAGCGATGTGGTTTAGGCTGACTCCATACACGGTTTCAAGTGTAGATATGATAGAGCCCAGTAGGCTCAGGAATCTGTACACCAGTTGATTGACGGTTGAGAGGCGGGACCAAAGAGCCCAGGCTCAACCCCCGCAAACACAACTATGTGAGTACATATGATATATATATATATATATATATATATATATATATATATATATATATATATATATATATATATATATATATATATATATATATATATATATATATATAAACATATATCAAAAAGTTTAATATGAGCATCCAGCAAGCAAATGACACGCAAAATGAACACGTTTCAAATTATATCAGACACACTCCATCAGTCG